>NC_065519.1:2922292-2949157 GCF_006386435.1 Epinephelus moara | reverse complement strand
TTTAACGCAGTTGGACTATGTTTACGAGCACAAGAGTTCAGCGAGCCACCGAAGGACCGCCCTGCAGATTTACTATTGGTTCTGCAACGTAGGGAGTTTTTTTAAACTCTGAAATTGTATCCGCCCATCTAAACACAAAATCAGGGAGAAAGTCATCAGTCTTTAGTTAAGCAAAGCATCTAAAGACTGACTTGTGAGTCTAACCAGGAAGAGACTGACAATGACTACAAAGAGACACAAAATAACTACAAAATGACGACAAAACAACAACAACTACAACAAAAATAACTACAAAACCACCACAAAGTCTGTGTGTCTTGCTCTTTGGTAAGAGAGGTAGTGGGGCCTTTTGCATATCTATGCCCAGGTGTCTATGTGCTTATAATCTGCTCATGGTTGAATGTTAGCCTCTGCTGCTGTGTTAGCTCGTGCTAAACCAGCAGACACTGAACTAACTGTTCGACTAGGAGAGCGACTCCAGAGACGACAGCAACAGAAAGTTTGCCGTTCTAGCGGGGAATCAGGGCGGTTCAGGATCAGGTGCAAAAACGATTGAACGAAGACATTATTTGACTGGAGACATTTTGATACTACTTGGTATTGGGTTATTTCAATCAATCAATATCAAGCTTTAATAAACGGGAACCAAAACTTGCGTTGCACTAGTATTAGGTGGTGGTACTGGATATGATGCGTACAGATATTTGCAGGACAGATGGATGGAAAGACTCAAGTTACTTTATTAATGTGCAGAAACCCTAACTGAGAGAAAGGGAGAGAAATTTGGAGAAAGCATTTAGAGACAACTTGGTGAAAAATGCTATTTGACATCTGAAATATGTCGGAAATTTGAGGGAAAAGAAGTTAATTAAAGTCACAAATTTTGTGAATTGAAAAAGAAATTCCTCTGTGATTAGATTTATCTCAGAACTCGTCAACACTACAGGTATGTTTAAGAAAGATTCAGTGCTGTCACCTAAATTAATGCGAAAACAACTAAACAAAAATTCTCTGAAATGCACCAACACTCTCAAGTTCAGTGTCCACACACACACACACACACACACACACACACACACACCATCAGCTGTCATCAGTGTCTCTGACTTGCTGTAAAACACAACAAAAGTCAATAATTCCCCGTCATGTCTCTCCAAATCCGTCGTGGAGGCAGCCTGTCATCTCTGCAGACACGCGTGCCTTTCTATTAAGCCGACCATCAGTCCGTTAAAGATCACATGTCTCTGTTTCCTCATTTGATTGTTTTTTTTTTTCTGTCCTCCGTCCTCGGTGAAAGACAGCCGATGACAGAGAAATCATCATTTTTGTTTTCAGAAGATCAGATCGGAGACAAAACGAACAGTGTGTGTGTTCAACAAGTGATGATTGATGAATAAAAACAGCCTGTTTGCAGAAGATGACGAGTGTCACCAACTTTCATTTTTACATTTCAGAAGAGCCACACACACACACACACACACACACACACTCACACACACACACTTCCCTCAGGTTTACTCTTTACAGGCTGCTGATGTTTAGCCTTTTACCTGATTAAGGTTATATGTGACTCGTGAAGCTCAGCGTGAGTTCAATCAGGAAGACTTTCTTTAAGCTTCATCCATTCGCAATTCTCTCCATCCCACTGTGTCCTCCAATCAGCTGACTATGGGTGTTGACTCTTCTCGTTATCCAGTCAAACTCCGCCACCATCTCTATCAGCCAATCAGGATGCTACTGTCAAATCTTAAACCTGCTCTCTCCTCTGCTGCTGTCAGCTGTCATTTCAGGCAGAACCGTCGCGCCCTCCTCCACCCTGTTCACCTCCAGCCATCATGTCCAGGGTCTGCGACGAGCTCACCCAAAGCCCACTCCTCTTCTTATCCAGATCATCAGCACCATCTTCATCCCATGTCATCTTCACCACCACCAGTATCTAGACCCTGGGGGGTTCCTTATTCTACTATGACTTCATCACCCTCCTTAAATACACACTATACCATAGTCTTTTCCCTTACAGTGAGTCTCTCCTGATTAAATCAATGTTCTTTTCCATCAGCTGATCAGCAGTGTATCTCAGCACAAGGGTCTAAGGACAGAGGGTGTCGTATGTTTAACAGGTTGTAAAGCTTCTTGAGGCACAAAAACACAGGAACAGAAGCTGTGTTCGCTCTGCTACAACCATGTCCTCTTTCTGTTTTGTGTCAAACTAAATGATAAAATTGATCACCAAAAAGATTCATCATTTTTTTTCTGTTGAACTTGTCAGCAGGGACAGTGAGTGTCGCCACAAGCTCCCTACAGTTATATCAAACAGAGAAAAGCAGCATTTTTAAGGAGCAGGAAAAAGCCAACGATTTAGAGAGTAAGACACAAACACTGTCAGCATGTGCTTATATGAGGTATGCCTGCAGGTGAGCTCGCCACATCTTCCCCGCCCCCAGGAGCGCTCTCCTCAAGTCGTTCTGAGCCAGGGAGGAAAGAAAAGGCCAAGTGACGGAGTCGTCAGGTGAAGTAATTATCTGTCTCTCTCAAGGCGGATTTATAGTTGTCTCCGCTTACGCAGGTAGCCAACACTGTTGTGAGCATTTATACTTGTGTGGTGGTGTGTCTGTGTCACTCTGCAGTTACACCTCCAAAACACTAGGTGGCGCTGGGGTTTCGGTGAAGTGCTGTAAAGTTTAGTTGACTCAAAACACACATTAAACACACATTAAACACACATTAAACATGGCTTACTAGCAACGATGTCAAACACAAATCAGCTTCACTATAACTCGCAGCATTCACAGACAAACACTTGTCTTTATCTGAACACATTTTCCCCACAAATACAACATGCTAACGTTATTAGCACAAGCCTATGGCATTTTACATTGTATAAATTAGCCTAGCGACAAGCAGAGATTTCCTCTGCTCATATTTCAGCCAGGATAAATCACACACAAGACTTAAAATGTAATTTAATTTTGTGGAGGTTTTATTGTCTTCACAGATTATTGTTTCTTATCTGTGAAGTTAAAGTAATTAAGGGGACTGAGGGAAATGGTTTCAAAAACAGGCAGGAGGTCTGCAATGCCGCAGTGTGTTACATTTCTGGGGAGGTGTACATCACGTTACGGCATACGCTTTACGTCAATACAGAGCCTATGCCTATTTGATGGAAAGGGGGCAAAATGAACCCTTACAAACCAGGAAGAGACTCAAAATAACCACAAACAGATACAAAGGAACTGCAAGGAATTTTACTTTCCTCACTTCTGTTTCTCTTCTCGTGCGCTGAGCTGAACTGACAATCAGAAGGATTTCCTTCACCAACAGGCTCCACTGTCACTGATTCAACGCTGGCCAACAAAGGGCAACAGTATGGGACACAGCCCACTGACGAGGGCGACAGATGCTCACTGACGGCCCCACACTGACTGATGGCCGACCGTTGGCTTGGTGTGTCAGGGCCTTTAGAGCCCGGCCTCCTCTCAGTGATGCGTTCATGTGTTCAGGGTAATAAAAACAATGTCTCTGAATACATGTAATGCCTTTTGATGGTTTGTTTGAAATGCTCACAAGAAAATGGGGAAGATCCGCACACCAAGGAGCTCCCGTTAACAAGGAATTTTATTTGCGTTGCGTGACGTTTCGAGCAGAAGCTCTTTCTCAAACTGCTGTGAATGTTTGAAACGCTCCACACTGTCACAGCACTACTGGACTGAAATATTCGACAGCAACATCGTTAGTTGTTTTCTCTGTGACTTCAGCATCATTGCACCCTCTTTCATAAAGCACAAGTCAGTGTCAGACAGTGAGACAGACAGTTTGGGCCAACCAGACAGACAGATAACCAGACAGACGGCCACAGACAGCCGCCCACCCTGCTGGCTGGAAATGACAGCTAAATCTCTCCCCCTGTAATCTAACTAATAATGTTTCCCTCTTCATATTTTCCCTCTGCCTACGTTGATGGATGGGGTCAGGCTGCGATTCCCCCGGCTGAGGTCAAAGGTCAAACCGGAGCCTCGGCTCTCTGCTCCGCCACTGTAATGGGAGCTGAAATATTAGTCCTAAACGCCTGCGGACGCCGCGACGCCTCAGCACAGATGATGAATTAACTGCTATGAGGAATTACAGATGGAGCATTTTGAAGACACACACACAAAGTTTCCGCTCATGCACACACTCATCTCTTGTGTCCACACACTCAATTTCCTCATCTTCACACCTCCGTATGCAAATGATTGATAATAGACATCAACTTTATGTCTTCTTTTTTGTCCTTTCCCTTTCTCTCTCACACACACACACACACACACACACACACACACACACACACTTCTTTACGTATGCTAATGATTGATTGTGGTCTCCGGCTGACGCTGGCATCATCATTGCTTTTATTTATTCGTCCGTTCGCAGCAGCTCTTGGCCTCTCGCCGTCTCGTATCAAATTGTTTTTTAAATGCATTTTGACGACTGATGTGAAACGCAATCAGGCCAAAACTCTGTGAATCCGTATTAAAAGCACAATCATGAACATGTAAAACTGTGCACACAGACACACAATCATCAGGTTCATCACATGATCCTCTAACTTTGTATTGATTTCTAAAGTATCGGTGATGTTGTTATTTTACTCTGCATGACATCAAACCCAATAATTTCTACTTCCAATTGGGATAAAAAAATAAAGAAACCGCTCTTTTTAAGAATCATTCTTACTGTTATCAAATCTCATTTTCAGGAACAAACCAATGGTAAATGTTTAGTAGTGTGTGATCGTGTCAAAGCCTGATGTGTCCTCTCCCTCTGCACCATAGAGCTCCACTGGTGTCCAAAAATGATTAAAAACACATCAGTGGGCCACACTGTCACACACGGTGTCACCTTCCTCATCATGCACACACCATACTCACACCTTAGCTTCTGTTTGTAGCGTGCACATTTAGTTACTTTACTGTACAGTCACACTTTAGTTCAGTTTACTTTAAAGGAGCAGTGAGTAAGACTTAGGGGGATTTAGTGGCATCTAGTGGTGAGGTCGCACACTGCAACCAGCTGAAACTTCTCCTGGTTCGGATTTTCCCTTCAGTGTTCAGGAGGTTTTTACTGGGAGCCGAATTATCCACAGAGGTCTCTTCCTCTCCAAAACAAATAAACCAGGTGATTAAAACCAGTAAAATCAGTGAATAAAGCTGTTTCATGTCAAAATAAGTGTTTCTTCTATGCTGTTTTGCGTGTAGAAGATGGGATGTTCTGACATAGCTGGATACAGCTATGGAAAAGAGCGACAGAAAAATGACAACAGGTCTGGATTAGAGTGATACAACAAATGAACACATACCGTACAACTTCAATGACAAGCCTAGTCCCAATAAAACGCCCAGTCCCTTTTACTAGCCAGGTGTAGCTACACATTTAGACAAATAAAGGCCTGTCTCAGTTAGAGGCCTGGTCTGGTCGCCAAGCAGCTCATTGTTATAGAAGCTCTCTGCATGTATGAAACCAGACTGGTGACCACCCACACGAGCTAATGTTAGTTAGCAGCTCAGGTCGCACAGACAAGTGTAGGCTAAATGTTGAACTTTTGTCAGTATGGAGATGCTACACAGTGTTAGCTTGGTGCATTTCATTTTGCTGAGACCATGAGCACCAGAGGAAAATATAAATACATAGCTATACATGTAGCAACTAAATGTTGCTCCTGTTCATGAGCTCCATCTAAAGCTGCATGACAGCCGTCAAACCATTTTCAACCATTTAACTTCAGGACAATTTAAACTAAAGCTGAATCTGAATGCAACTGCTCTCTGGTGTGTGATGATCATCTCAGTCTCTCACACGCTACAGGATGTTTTGTTTGTTTGTTTCCATAAATTACAAACAGCGAAACACACTTTTCATCTGAGAATCGAACATAGTGTCACAGAAATCAGCCTCACCTGCTCACATGTGGCGAGTCTGTTGCTGTTCCACAGAAATCCAGTGAATCCATTCAGGCTGAAATCAAATCAAAGTGTCCAACGACAACAGGCCTTGAAGCTCAGTCTGCCTCGACACACACACACACACACAGTCTCCTTCAGCCTGAGCTCCCGAGGATTAACCTTCAGATATGACACTGTCCACAGTGTGCAGCAGGGGCCACGTACAACCAGAGAAAATGGTCTGTTCAGAACCACCTGGAGCTCTCTGAGGCACAAACACAGATGTAAAGTCAGTGGTTCTGGAACATGACGCACCTTATATGATGAAATAAACTGTTGTGTCAACGGCGTCAAGATTATGAAACAATAAATCATTTGGTTGTTTGGTCACTTTGTGTTCACTCCTTCCTTCTTCCCTCACTCCACAGGTGGGAGTGATTGCAGCCTTGATCAGGTGGAGTGAGGGGGCGGAGTCAGGTGGGGTTTTTTCTTAGTATGAGAGGAAAGGGATCCAGCTTTCATGTGTAATTTTTTATGTGATGGAGTTAAGTTAGTTCAATTTTATATTCCTATATGTCAAAATAAATAAATAATATTAATACAGTATTTGATCACCCAAACATCACATTTAGTCGTGAGTAATTTGCCCTTTTTTATCGTCTCTCTTCCCACCATTACTCAGTGGTTGTTGGTGCTGCAGCTAAAACCAGTTTTATGAAATAATTTCTTCGTCTCTTGTCAAACAGAACAATGCTTGAGAGCACGCTGGCCTTTTGGCCAACAAACATCATCTCCTGGGTGTGGGAGTGTCCTTGAATGCAACACTAAAGAAAGATGTAGAATTATTTTCTCTTTGCTGCTGCACTGACACGCGACGTTAAAGTACGGGTGAATTTCTTTTTTATTGTTTTAATAATAAAGAGCAGACAGCATAGACAGGCGGGGCAAGAAGTGATGCTGCATTCAGGTCCACTCAGAGTTCATGCAACTACCAGTTTCTAAGTCCTGAGTCTGAGTCTAAGTCCTAAGTCTGAGTCCTCATCAAAAGTCATAATTATGACCAAAAAAACAAACAAGCATAGACATCTCATGTCAAAGTCTGTCAAGTAAACCCACATTTCATGGTTTTAAAATGTCAGAGCACATTGTTTTTAACCCTCACATCACCACCCAAACGCAACACAAAAAAATGTGAATAAAAAAGGTGACCACCCCTACTAGAGGGAGTCAGGTGACTTGGTGAGAGGAGGAGACTGTGGGAAACTGTTAGATAAGTAGGAAATAAAAGAGAGGGAAGATGGAGAAAAACTTTGATTTCAAATTGAAAGAGGGAATTTAAATCTAACAACTGATGGTCAATGGTCTGCAGGAAGAACATGAAGTAAGTAGTTACATGGCTCTGATGACAGGAAGGATCCTGGCTGAATAATGACGTTTCTAAAACAAATAACAAAGTGGAAGTTTATTCACCAGGACATTGCTGCATTTCCTGCTGGAATAGTGCCACAAAAAGCAGGTGGTTTTTACAGAGACACTCCTGCTTTTCAAGCGAGGATGGTTTCATGTTTTTATAGAGACGTCGCTGCATTTCCTGCCGTTATAGTGCCACAAAGAGTGCATGTGTTTTTCCGAGACGTCACTAACTGTGTTTCCATCCAAAAGTGATTTGAATCATTGGGAAATGTGCATTAAAAGAAATACGAATCCTGTGTGTTTCCATTAAATGTACGGACTTTGGTGAAAACTACGAACTCGTGCGAGTTTTCTGCAGAACCGGAAACAAAACAAGTCTCGCATTCTTCTTCTTCTATGTTTTCTGGCGGTTGGCAACCAGCTTGTAAATGCATTACCGCCTTCCCGACCCGGAGTGTGGATATCACCATGGAGAGAGGTGCGCTACGTCAGACTTAATTCAACATAACTGTTTCCATCCCGCGTTTTGAGAATCAACATTTTGTCGAATCAACCAAAACCCGGCTAAAGCGAGCGTATTTTAGTTTGTGCGAATCAGGGGATTTTAATTCAAATTTTGGCGTTTCCATCATAATTTTCTGATGCGATACTTCTAGATGTGCATCTAAACAGGCTGATGGAAACATGGCTATTGTAACTCCTGCCAGGATAGAGCCATGACAAGCATTTTCTCTCCCAAGACATTGCTATGTTTCCTGCTGGGGTAGTGCCACAAAAAGCATATGTTTTTTACCAAGACGTCGCTGCAACTCCTGCCGGGATAGAGCCATGAAAAGTGGGTTTTTTTACCAAGACATTGATGCATTTCCTGCCGAGATATTGCCACAAACAGCGTTTGTTTTTTACTGAGACATTGCTGCATTTCCTGCGAAATGGTGCTTCAAAAAGTGGTTGTGTGTGCTACATAATAACGCACAAATATAAAATATCCATGGTTTGCAAAACGGCAGAATGCCGACATTTTTCCAGGTGATTGTGTTGTTGAGTTTAACAGGCTGCAGGAAAACTAAACAGCGTCCAGTGTGGGCGAGAACTCTCTGAACCTCCTCCTCACCTGCAGCAGGAGTGAAGTTTCACTCTGTTCATCTGCAGCATGTCGAATCGTCGATGCATCACTCTGATTGTAGCGAACAAACCCTTGATGACTTCAGCGTATTATATACATCCCCTAATGTAGGATCAGCTTATATGCGAATCTGTTTTCAATCTATCCTTCCATTTTCTCCTCTCGTCCCCAGACTAAAGTACATTATGGTGCAGCTGATGATGAAGGGATGGTTCTGCTCATCAGGGAGAAGAGGAGAGGAAAATGAAGGAGGGATTGCGGAGGCTTTCCGCAGCACTACAAGAAGATCATTACAGCGCAGAGAGAGACTTGAGAAGGTGCTTTAGTCTGTGTGTGTGTGTGTGTGTGTGTGTGTGTGTGTGTTTGAACACACACGTCCCATTTTCATTCAACTGCGATGCAAATGGTTTAAAACACGTCGCCACCCTGCTGCAGTCTAATAACACAAATACTTTTAAATCTAACTTTGGTTCAGAGTGTGTCAGTGATTGCATCCTGTGTGACGCAGCTCCCCTCACCTGTCTGACACAAGAAGAACAACAGAGTGATGAACATCTTCAGCAAGCTCAGGCTCTGACCCTCGTAGAAATCACAATGAACAACTGTAGTGAAGCTTAACATCTACTGGAGTCTCATTTTTAAAGAAAAATTCTTTAGTAGTTCTCCAGCTGAAGACTGAAGACACTGATCAGGTGGTAAAAATATAAAATGATCCTCATTAAATAATAAAACCTTAAAAAAAGACTGTAATACATAAATATATATTTATAACCTGACTGCGTTCCATCACAGACGTCATATCATTAAACGGTGATGCTATAATACACACACACACACACACACACACACACACACACACACACACACTGCATCATCACCTCTGGTGTTTTAGATGTGTTTAGTGATTTCTTCTAAAAGAGAGGAGGAAATGAAAAAGATGGTTAACTGGGTGAAACCTCGAGTCCCTTCTTCAGCAGCCTGATGGTGTAAATTTGTTCGCAGGCTGGTACAGTAGCTCGTGGCCTGTGATTTTTGATGCATATCACACCTGTTTCCTGTTTTGAGCTGATGCCAAACAGTTATTGCAAAGGCAAGGATGCTCTCAGTGCACCGCCATGAAACAGCATCACTTCTTCCTGTGATATAGAACGATTGTTTAGGACTGTCTTTTACTGCAGACTTGCGTGACTGTTCATTTTATTTTGATAGTCTTGTTTTCTCACCCACTAAATTAGCAATATTTGATTGTACCCTATCCACCTTTGTCTTGTTTTTAATTTTAGTGTGTCCAGTTTGTTTGTAGCTTTAAAGTTGCTACACAGATAAAGATTTTTAAACCCAGTCATGGGAGAAACTGTTGCGTTGTATTTTTCTGCAAACCACTGATACTTTGACAGTTGTACATTATTATGAGCGGATACACTGAAACTTTACATTTCAGGGTTGAACGAGTGCACTCTTTTCTGTATCCATATCTGTACTCAGAATGGGCAGGGTTTAAACTGGAAGTTGGTGGGACTAAAACAGGAAGTGGATGGGGACGTCTCAACAGAGGTTGATATTTTAAACCTGGAATCAGTGGTGTGGATCAGAAGTTGGTGGCTAAAAAGCTGCTGGAAACACAGAGATGACTCACTGAAACACAATCAGTTTTGTTGTTTGGTCTGCAGCTTGGCAGCCATCTCGCCTAAATGACACACTGTCCTTCACCCCCTCCACCTGCCAGTGACAAAGGCCCAATTCCAGTTCTCCACCTTGGCCCTACACCTAGTTTTGGAACTGAGTCATGGCGCGTCAGAACAAAGCCACAAGGGGCAGGGTTTAAAATCTTAACTCAGGAAATGAGACGCCACTCATTAGGTCATCCGTAGTTTTGGTTGGAACAGTTGGTTTAAAGTAAAAAATCAGCAGAAACAGCATTAGTTAGCTAAATAAATGGATAATGGTTGAAACAATTAGCAAAAAGTAGCTGATAATTGGTGGAAATAGCATTAGTTAGCTAAAAAATAACTTGTAGCTAAAAGTAACTAACAAACAGCGGAAATAGTACTATTTAGCTAAGATTAATTGATAATGGTTAAAAGTTAGCTAAAAGTAACTGATAAGCAGTTATAGCATTAGTTAGCTAAAGGTAACTAACAAACAGTAGCTAAAACTCATGAATAAACAGTTGAAACGTTTCGTCAAAAGTAACCGACAAATGGCTGAAACAGCATGAAATGGCTAAAAGTGACGGATCATCAGTTGAAACACACGGCTGTTTACGCAGTAACAATTTTTCTGAAATGCTTGTTATAAAGATTGAATTTCATACTCTACGTTAAACTAAGATATCCCAACAGATTTTAATATTTTTGCGTCATTATTTGCAAAGACAAACTTCTTCCCTGCACCGCTGGCAGCCATGTTCCTTGTTTACATTTACACTGCCACAGTTTGTAAGGCATTGTGGAAATTTTCTTCTCTGCATCTGAAAACACTTCATGTGGTGGAGGGCCACCTGGAGGGCCAAATGACCCACGACCCCTTGATCCCCAAAAGAAACTGGACAACCTACTGTAGCAGTGACACTCAGAGCAAAGTGGTCGGGCCGAGGGGAGGAACTGGGCCAAAGTCTGACACGTACAACACGCGTGATGTTGTACTTTACACGTCTCTCCTACTTTAACCTCAGTCAGTGTCTGTCAGCAAACTTCAGAGAGCAACTGTGAACTTTTCCCACGTACAGTACTCGTGTTTTAAACCTGCATAGATGCCATTGATAATAATAATAATAATATAATGAAGGTGGGTCGTATAGACGTAGGGTAGCTCCCAGTATGAATGTCTGATAATAATATTTATAAAGCAGATTACTTACCACACAGATTAAGTGATAATCTAAGACTCACAGAGGAGTCCAGTGATATCCAGCGTGTCCTCAGTGATGTCATGAGGGCAGCCATTTGTTGTATTTGGTGTAAAGTGTCTGCTGAGCAGAGAGAAGCAGATTCATTCAAGCTGTGGACAGTGAAAGTTTTGACATTTAAAGCCTTTAACTAATCAGCCCGTCTGCGTTTTATCCTTTTTTCTGACTTCACAGTGAGAGAGAAGATAATTTGAGCGCTCTGTCTGTTTGATGTACGGTAATCACATGTGATCTTTTCAACAGGGAGCCGGCCGTCTCGTTAATTTGACCGTCGGTGCGCGGCCGGATCCCCCCGTCCTCCCCCCAATCAGGCCGCTGCCTGAAGAGTAATTGCGGAGCCACCATGCTTCGATGCGCTCGACCTTTACGACCTTAAAAGCCATTTCCATTTTTCTGACCACAAAAAAAGAACATATCTTGTTAATTGCAAAAAGGCAAATATTCTTCCTCCTCTGCTCTCCCCTCTCCTTCCTCCCATTTGATTTCCCTTTGAAGGCAAAACGCTGAAAAGCATTTCCATTTTCATTCATCAACGCTTATCAGTCATCTGAAGGCCCCTTCAGCCACAATCAACATCACAGCTCCGACCGAGAGGGACGCAACAATGAGAAACTATCAACAATCGCACCAAGCAATTTGCTTTAATGTGGAGTGTGTTTTGTTGCGGCTAACTGCCATTTTTTTAATCCTCTGACACTCAGTGAGAGACAGAAGGAAGTGTCACAGCGCGGCGTTAGAACAGAGTTAAACACACGGTGCAGAGACGGACAGGGAGAAGACGCTCGGGTGACTTCCACTCATCAGGCGGGACAGATGCCACCAGAGGACTGTTGGGCCAGGCATCAGTGTGATACATCCACAGCACTAAATACGTTAAATGATACATTATTATATGAATTTTAAAGTGCTTATAAACAGTGTTTAAGTCACATAACCTTCGTCAGGTTCACTTCTTGTAGCGGGTTGTGTTTGGACCCAAATGTCGCACACAGGAAACCAGGAGCAGAATGATGTCTAATGCCACTCCTCAGCAGGTTCAGGGCAGGGCAGGTACTCTGCACACTGTTCAACACTCCAATAAAGTCTCTCCACAAAGTCTGGGACAGCCCGGCCAGTTCTGCCGGGAAGCAGGTGAGTGGGCGGAGACATTAGCCCAGACACACACACAGTTCAGTTCAGTAACAGGCAACGAGACATAGTCGAGGTAGACAGAAGATCCAGAAGCAGGTAAGTACACAGTCCAAACAGAAGAACCTGTCGGGGTCAGGCAGAGGATCAAGAAGCCAGCAGGTGAGTTCTCACACAATGCACACACAAAGTCTCTGGACCACAGGAAACGCCAGGCAGGCAGACTGGAATACTTGCACTGTAGTGTTGTCATCAGATGCCAAACAGCCACAGGTGAACAGGAACCAAGGACACTAAAGCCGATCTGAAGATCAGGGACAGAGGGCTGGTGTGTTTACCAGGAATCAAACGAGACAGGTAGGGACAGCAACGGGAAATCAGTCCAGAATAAAGTGCTGGAGAGTCTTGCATGAGTGGTGAACAATCTGGCATAGACCGTCTGTGAGGCTGGGGTATATACACTGGCTGTGTGTAATCAGGAACAGGTGAACAGAGTTGCCATGATAAGGTGGGTGTAGCTGATGCTGAGGAGGGAAAACCAGGGTCATTACCCGCAGTGTTTCAAACTGAGGCTGTTCAGTGGTGTATGATAACACAGATCCGTCCAGCCGCATTAAGAACTGACGCCACCCGACCGCGTATCATCCCATCACAGCAGGTTCTGTGCAGCCTACAGGTGGCATATCTTACATCGGTGAAATCACCAATCAAGCAGTGATATGTGACTTGTCCAGAATGAGAACGAGCTGAAAGATTATGTCTGTTTGGGGAAACAGATTTGGATACAGGATGTAGCTACAACAATAACCCATGAAAAACACAAACAAGTTGTGTTTAATTTGACGTCCAGCTTTTTGCGGCTCTACATAACATTAGCTACTGAAACGTGACCTTGAAGCTTCAGCTGTGAGCTTTTGGCTTTTTGGCCCATCTATTAGCAACATTTTCTCTCCATCTCTAAAACCCCTCGTCGATACTGACACGTGTTTTGTTTCATTTATTCCCTTCAGTGCTGGAATTGCAACTTTCTTTGTAGGATTCTCCACCATTGAATCAGGCTTGGACCATCTGAAGGGACGCGCCCACATATCTGCATTTGTAGAGCAGCCAACGGGAATGCCCTTTTTCTGGAGTGACCTGTGACTGGCCAGAGTCTCGAACTCGATTGTTGATTATCTGTTTTCTCTCAGGCCGCTTGAATTAGAATATGCACAAAGTTTATTGCAAGATTTTTGCCTAAAATTATACTGCCTACCCAGCTTGAAAGTTAATGACACATAATGTTGAGGTGGGGCAGTGCTGTTGTGTTTTTGATTATAGAAAAATGAAAAAGTTAAAAATCGTGCAACCTTTTAGAAGCAACTGAAAAACCATCAGTATTCCTTCCAGTTTTTGTTTTGTTTTTTTTCATCATGGCTGGTCAAAACTAATCTTTCTGCACCTCATCTGATGCTCTTAAAATTTTCACTCTGCGTTTCTGTGTCTAAGCTCTACTTTCCTCTGTGATGATCCAGTTGGTGACATTTTTGTCACCAGTGCAATCTGTCTCAGCTTCTGCATTTGGTTGACTTAAAATCAGCTCTAAAAATTCTTCTTGGTGGATGATCCCTGATGATCGTGATCAGCTGAGCATTCCTAAAGCAGCAACATGAGGCCGCACTTCATCATGTGCATGCAACAAATACCCAAATCTCACATCTTCCGATCACACTCTGCTCCCCAGCCTTTGGATTCTAATGACCCATGACCTTCCCTCTCGCACACTGAAGACTACAGTTTGTCTTGTTATCTATAATCTCACTTATCAACATTGTGGGCCGATACTTTAACAACAATCACTGGAAGCTTAATGAGAATATTTTCCACGGGCTGCAGGGACATAAACATAACAACAACATTTTCATGTTTGATTTGTTCTGATGTGAAACGAGACTTTTCATCACCAAACCAACGACGTCAGATGAGTTCAGCTCTAAAGGATGTTATCAAGGACAGTCTCTGCAATCAGGCACAAATTGATTTGCAGTGTGTGAGAGAGCGAGATGCCCACAGGCCTTTGCATTCAGCAGAGGTGAGCACCACATCAAGTCCGTTCCTCCGCCCGCCCTCCTCCTCCTCCTCCTCCTCCTCCTCCTCCTCATCATCATCATCATCCTGCCATATTCTCTGCCTGTTTCACAAACTGACCTCTTTCTGATGAAGTAAACATTATCTGACGTTCTGTACACCCAAAGTGTGTGTTTATCATCGCGTCCAATCACTTTCTTCAGCTATCAATTGTACTCCATCTCCTCGGCAGTTAAAACTTTCCGTCTGTGTGCGCAGAGTAAAGAAAACACAGGTCTGATTAAGGGCAAAAAATGAATCTATGGAGGATAAAAAAAAATGTTAATGATGCATTTCTGGTGATTGGGGGCGTGACACATCACTGCCGTTTAAGAAAACCTTCGACTTCCTGCTTTGATTTTAGTGTTTAGTGTTTATGGATTATGTCTGATAATCGACAACCTGCTGAATGCAGGTTAATGTGAAGTGACGCTGTCGCTTCAATAATAACTTTGGAGGTATTTTTATAACTCCGACACGTTCCTTGTCTCATATTGTTTTATATTACTGAAACAATTCAGCAGAACAAAGAAAAAGGCGACAAGTGTTGTGCTGACAACTTTGACAAGTAGGAAATGATAAATGTTCTCCAGGAGATTCAGAACGGCACAAATGCTGAAACAGAAACACACAACACATTAATGTTATGGCTTCAACCAGTGGATCAGCCCAGTCACCAGAAAAAATAAGTTGGCATTTTAAGTTTGTACAAACTACAGCTACGCTCCATTTCTACATTTCTTATGTATCACATCAATATTTCTAAAGTGATGTTGTTTATGAGCTGATTTGAAAGGGAGTCTCTGAGCAGGAAAAGGGCTCAAGTGACGGCTCATGCTGCCGGAGCACCAACGTCCGCTGTCATGTGTTTCCCCAGCAAAGGGAGATCAAGATTTCAAAACAAAAATAACGACAGAAAGGAAAGGAAAAGAAGGCAAACTGACTTTCTGAAACAAAAAACTCAAAAGGTGAATAAGAGAGACGTGGATCAAAAGAGGAAAAGCAGGGGGCCCACAGAGACCACTTATACCCAGGGTCCAGAATTTGGTGCTGCACCCCTGGCTGTAAGTACAGACGCCATTTTGTTTCCTACTGCGGTCATGAAAACGTTGTGATCAGCTCGACATAAACCTGTTGAGGACTGACATTTGTGACCGTCACTGGTGCATGTGTGGAGAACGAACAGACTGTATAAAATAATGAACACTGACTTTGTGACGTCACTTCCTGGTTTTTAGATTTCCTTTATAGCCCAGGTTTGGCATTTTGGCCCTTGTTATCTTGTTTTTTTGTTTTTTTTTATCAAACTGGATTTTTTGGGTCATATCTGACCATCTTTTGGTTTTGAGGAACAGCTGTAAGGTTGTATGCATCGTCTGAGCTGTCACCTAAATCCAACACATCCAAAACTTCACTCAAAGTGAATCTAAAAAAAGAAGAGTAGGTAGGGTTGAGCACGAACTCTGTGTGTGTTTAAGTAGGCCTACATGTACATTTAGATGCACTGTGTTTATCCTGCTGGTCACTTTCATTGCAAACATATTCACTAATTCTGTGACCTCACTGAACAAAGGTGACTAATTGCAAATGCACATATCAACACTAAACACCTTAAAGACAATGTGTATCATCACTGTCCTGTCTTTCTGACAAACTTTACTAACCTTTTGTTTGGGAGCTTTGATGCAGCCGTCCTCGTCTCACGGTGCAACCAGGAAGTAAACTGCTCTGGTCATGTGACAATGGACACTAAACATGTGACACTGCATGTTTCATTGAGATGCTTTATTATTTCGATATTTGCTGGAAATGCATGGATACTTCATTCGGTAACATTTTTAGAGCCTAATACTGAAAACGTCACTATTGTTAGGTTGCAGCTTTGTAAGAGCACATTTTGAGTATGTTCATCGGGCCGTGTGTTGGTACCAACTGGGCCACATGTTGTAGTTTGCCAAACTCAAGACAACCTGATGGAGACAGATGGGTAGAAACTCTTAAGCCTACCAACATCAAGGCTCCAAACATCCCATGACTTGTACTTCCAGAGGGAACAATTATGACAAGGGATGATATTTGTTGTAGGGATGCACAAATGGAGTTTTTTTTAACCGATACCAATAACCGATAATTACCTGGCACTCATGGCGGATAACCGAAACGAGAACTGATAGTTTCACATTTTCGTATTTTTAAAAAGAAGTGTATAATGTGTTGTTTCTGTACACCTGAGGGTAAGAGAGGCTGAGATGAAGTGAGAATATATGGCTGAGTTAATATTCCACAGTTCTGACCAAACCAAATCAAACTGACATCACTATTGCCAGCACAACAAACACGAAGAACAGTTCTGACTCTTCATACCTGCCAACATCAGGTCTACCCTCACCGCCGCGCCCACATATAACCCTACACGATAGTTACGGGTCAACGCGGCTGACCCGTAACCCGCGGGTCTCGTGGGTTACCCGCGGGTCGGGTCAAGAAATGGGTGCCGTAGCATTGTTCCGACCTCTCATTTTGTCCGAAGTCCCGTTGTTCCGATATGTGATTATACTAGGCTATACTGTGTTTGTGTACCATAGAGGATCAGCCAACGCAACAAAAGTAGGCTACTGGTCGAGATACAAGTGTCATAGAGAGGACAGAGTGAAACACCATAACCTCCTGTTATTAACTCTGGGGTCCAGGGTGTGTGGGGAGCTTTCCCGCGGTGCTGAACGGCTCCCGGCGGGCGTATTTCTGCCTTGATGGTGCGCCGCGACCGGCTCTGGGTCAGCTGGGAAAGGCTTGAGGCGGAGCAGGCTCACGGCTTATGTGTTTGTCACTTTCTTTTTCATTTTAACCCACACCATGATCTTTTCCTGACCCTAACCAAGTGGTTTTTGTGCCTAAACCTAACCAGACCTTAACCACAGGGCATCATGATGATTTCGGAACAATGGGTTTAATATGGTCGGAACAATGGGATGTCGGACCAATGGGTAGACCCCAAGAAATGTTCATTTTATTGGTGGGGCGGGTCATTAAAGATTAAATATATTGGATATAGCCTACTTGTTATCAACACTGTTGTAGGTTAGGTAAATGCATGTTACGTAACGTAACCTGCGACCTGATGTCACAAAAGCGCCAAGCAGCGGCCACAACAAACCAGAATCAATGAAGCAGTGAAGATGGAAGGAGGGAGGGAAAGATTACGGTCGGGAGAGTAGGCTACAGAGTTAAAAGAAAAGAAGCCTAATTTTATTTTATTTTATGATTTATTTATTGTTTATTTTTATACCAGGCTTAAGATTTGAATTTGTTGTTGCCAGTTTCCAGTGTCACTCCAAGGGCTGTTTTCAAGCACCTTTGTCAGACCAAATAAAAGCCTTATTCAATGATATATTTAATGTGTATTTAATAGCTGCGGGGGTGGGGTGGGGCGGGTTGTGAAAATAAATGCGGTTGTGCGGGCGGGATGGAGTGGGTCAAATTGGAAAAAAACCCGACCCGTGCATCACTACTACGCGACAGATGAACAAACGGCTGTGTCTCTCACACACACATGCAGCCAACGATACAAATAAATGCTAACTGTAGCATCAAATGGTTAGCAGTTATTAATAAGTTTAACAACAGAGTTGAGCCTTTTAAAAGCTCAGTGTTGGATGTTAGCCGTTGCTGCTAATTAGCTTGTGCTAACACTGTGGAGTCAGTCCTTCAGCAATGTGTCTAACCTGTTGAACAGCTGCAGGAAGTTTGTAGATCCGGTGGGGTGTTGGGACACTTGGCACAATCCTGTTGTCTTCCTCTGGAGCTGTGAAAGACGTCCACACTGCGACATGTTTTACCCTCTAGACAGCGTGCTGCAGTTCTTCTTCTCTGTGTTCATCAGTAACTCACAAACCAAGTTTAAAGGTACATGTACCTCCACCCACTGTGTCAGTGTGTGGATGCTGCCCTTGTTAAGTCAGTGAAAGCAGTCTGGCTTCATGTTATCAGTGCTATTTATTGGCTATAATTTTAATTACTTGAATAATGTATTATTATAAAATTGTCCCATTATTGGCCAATAATTTATCGGCCCGATACATATCATGCATCCCGAGCTTGTTTTGCTTTTCTGTGAAACAATTTGTTCTCTTGCAACTTTCACCCCAAAAACGACAGTAAAAACCAGACATGCACATGAAGAAAACACAATACATAAATTAAATTTTCCAATAAATTAAGTTTATTTGTCAACAGTTGGTTTTACATTGTAGTTAGCAGGAACCATGCAGTCAAGCTCTTTATGGCCAATACTAATAATAAAGATATTCCACATCACAGGTCACATACAGAGTTAAATAAACACAAACACCAAGCATTCCTCCCTCTGCATTGTACACCAAGGTTCCACACCTTTACATATATACACAAGCTCCACCTGAACCTTGCTTGAAACTTTTCGTTTCTCATTTTATTTTTTTTGTTGTTGCATGTTTTCATCACTTTACTGGGAAAGCAGTGGTTTTAATTAACAAAACAAAAGGTAGAAGTAGTAACAGTAGAGCAAGGCACACAATTATATTTGAAAGATTTCAAACCCTATTTTGTCCTACACACACACACACACCTGTCTCAACACCAGTCCCCAGAATACCCCGGCGTCACTGCTAATCATCATTTCAGGAGTTGTCTAGAAAGTAAAAAAAAGAAAACAATACATGGTACAGTCGTGGTGTACATACAGTACGTACAGCAGTTTTAATAACAACACACGTCCCCATCAACAGTCATCAAACCTCAACGCCTACACAACAACACCGTTTCAGCTTTCGCCAACTTTGGTCGTGTTGCATAGATTAAATCCCGTCTTGTCTTTATTATTTCCCTTTTTTGGACTCGTGGTTCGACCCTCAGTTTGCAGACACTGAGAGGCGGAAGGTTTAGTTCAGGATGTACTCAGGTAGAGCTACGTTTGACCTGATGGGTGTGAATATCCATCGAATCAGAGCACAGTGACGTCTTCCACCATAGCAGCAGGTTTATCCTTTAATTCATCACCAAACCTCCGAGATTATCAGTTTTTAGGATCAATCAGGACTTCAGAACGATGTCTGGTCACAAAACAGATCATCCTTCAAAGAACGCAGCCTATGAATACTTGAAGGCTCAGGATGAACATGTCCTTCCCTAAATGAGATGGTCTGCAGAGGATTAGCACTACTTCCTCCCTAGAGAGAAAACTAAGGGTTGAGTCATGTATCAACATGGAAGTTCATGACCAAGAGTGCTTGACCCTGTCCGCCCACAAATGAGATCTACAGAGAATTCACCACGTCAATGCTGACTGGACTGACCAAGAATACTTGCAGAGAATATTTTCTTGTTCAGGAACTCAGAGGAAACTGTACTGGCCTCTGAATAGACTAGCACCGGGCTAGCAGGCTGAGCTGTGCTTTCTTCAGATCAATTGGTCTACGGGGGATTCACCACAGCATCATCACCACCTCAGGTAGTCATCATCGATTTACTAAGCCAGAACATCTAGAGTTTAGAGTACAGCTGATTCTCAATCAGCAGCAAGGAACAACCTGACCAGTTCTCAATAGCTGAACCCGAGAGTTTGACTCCAAATCAACTCTGGAAATGAGTCGGACGTGCACGACTAAATCAAAGTTTACCAGTGTTAAGCCTCGTTTCCTCCAAGAGGTCCAGTTCAGTTCAGTCCAGTTCGGTACACATTAGAACGGTTAGTTTAACGTTTCCACAGTGAAAAGTTGTGGATGGTACCAATGGAACCGTTCCTTAGCGTCCCCATGTTTGGTCCCCCCTCTGTTGGGGTACCTAGTAGGGATGGGCATCAATTTTCGATTATCGATGATTGATTGTTAAGGCTTTTGATCGATCACAAATAATTTTGATCGATAGTCGCAGTGTTTCCCCTACAATGCCTGGCATAGGTCCGGCGAGCCGCCGTGCCAACGAGACCCCCCGCGCCAAGGAGACCCTTCCGCCTGGCGAGCACGGCGGCTCAACGGGCCTACGAGACCTATGCCAGGCAAAAAATCAGAAACAGACGGAGGCTCTCATCGCTCTCCAAAGCCTCAGCGGCTTCCCTTGAGGCCTCTGAAAACACTACGCCATTGAAAGACGGAGGTTTTTCTGAAAACTGAAGCCTGTAACTCTGGCTGGCAACGGTTGTAAACACCCAGGGGTGAACTGCGCATGAGCGCCATTCTTCCTCTTTGGCCTGGGGGGTTGAAGCTCAAAACTGGGGCAGCTGCGCTCTCTTGCGGCGACAGTCTGCACTGCACTCTTTTGTTTTCTCTCTTTTGAAATACTCGCTTATCAATGAATCGATAATTGATCGTTAATTTTTTTCATGATCGAATAATGAATTTTGATCGTTTGCCCATCCCTAGTACCTAGCACACAGATCTGGTACTAAAAGGTAGAGCTGTGAAAACTGCTGCTGTTCAGGGCTCAGGGCTGAGTTGTGTCTGGTTTTATGTAACCTCTGTTCATACTGTGGCAAGTTTTTCATACATTAGCAACTGATAACTATAAAATGAAAAGATGGTTCACTGCCTCTGAGCATTCCAGTTGTTTTACTGTCCTTCTTCAAAGACATACACTTTAAGTGTTTCAAACATGTATATGAATTTCAACCAGCATATATTCTAATCCTTGCTTGGAGAAAAAGAAAACGTGGCAGGGCGTCGCTCTGCTGAGCTGCGGCAGCACTACACTGCTCCCGCCTGAGAAGGACTAAATGCACAAAGCTGCTATTTTTAAATATCCCATGGAGAGAGACTCTCACTGCAGCCTGTTCTATTTTGTTCTGAAAATGTGGGCGTGCAGCCTCGTTCTGTGGACGATAAACCAGGTGCAGATTCCATCTGTGTCACCACTGATGAGGAAATACAGCGAGTGCTGGACGGAGCAGTGAGTGACAACAACCTCGCCCACATTTAAGAGGACTGTCTGAACAGACCGAGGGTCTAGGTACCATGTCTGAAGGGTTACTGCTGGTTCCAAAGGGACTGGACTGAAAGTGTTTGGTGGAGACGAGGCTTTAGACAGTTGGTCATGATTTTCCTTTTCGAGCCTCAATCCTCAGTATTCCTTTACACTCGTGATCATCCAGTTCAGAAGATTTAGCTTCTATAAATACAGCAAAACACAACTTATTGGCCTCTTTGTACTGAGTAAGCTTCAATGAATCTGAGTCTTGGTTCTCTCAACACTGCATCTGTAAATCAGGACGAGATTTCTTCTTCATCTGCTCACAGCAACTTCCTCCAACCCTTTAATATTTCTCAACGACAGCTTTAACAAACTGAGTCCATGTGTTCGTTTGTTGTGTCTGCAGCGTGGTGCTGATACTACAGGGTGACGAGCTTCTACCAAAGCTACAACTGTAAATAGATCTACTGAGTTTTGTCACAGCGACAGATTATGAATACTGACATCATCTACAGACACAGACCGAGTGTTATCTGTTAGGAAGTCACATGCTACTGGTGCTGCAGCGCCGCAGCGTACACGTTTAACAGTGTGTATATTAGATATCAGAGTGTACACGACTGCAGCTTGAAAAACTGAGACACAGTAAGAAGTCATGCAGACTGGCTGAAGATGTGTTTGTGTCCAAGTGAAAAATACTGAGGTATCTTCAGGAAACTACAGGAGCAGAAGAGGAGGTGAGGGGTGACGTGGAGAGAGAAAAACAGAAGAAGTTGCTGGTTGCTCAAAGACTCAGGTCTGACTCAGCGTCAGACGTCAGGAAAAAGTTAAAGCTTATCAACATTAAATTAGACGACTCTGTGCGACTGTTTGCAAACATTTTGGCTGAACAACTTAGTTGGCTAAGTGCGTATCAATCTGTCTGCCCCCTAGTGGTCAACAATGACTTAATGCTGCTTTAATTCCCAAAAATGGAAACCTGTTATCCAACCGACATGTTCAAAAGTGTTTTTATAAGATGCAGGTTAAACTGAACTGACTTTTTTTCATTTAATCACTCAGGATGTTTTAATAATTATTTAATTATTTCGTCGATTTTGTTTTGTGTACATATTTAAATTTCATATAAAATTTCCATCCAATTGAGTCTAGTAATCCTAAGATTAACCAAACAAGTACAATTTATGTTATTAAATGAAATATAACTGAGATGATCAGACTGTAACTTACTCATATTAATTATTTGGGGCGGCAGTAGCTCAGTCCATAGGGACTTGAGTTGGGAACCGGAGGGTCGCCAGTTCAAGTCCCCGTCCGGATCAAAAAATATGGAGTGTGGACTGGTAGCTGGAGAGGTGCCAGTTCACCTCCTGGGTACTGCCCCCAACCGCTCGGAGCGCCTGTCATGGGCAGCCCACTCTGACATCTCTCCACTTAGTGCATGTATAGGTCCAGTTTGTGCATGTGTGTGTTCGGACCTGTGTGTAATTGACAAACAGAGTGACAAATTGAATTTCCCCTCGGGGATTAATAAAGTATATAAAATTAAATTAAAAAAATTAAATTAACTCAGTAATGTCTCGATAATCTCAACTGGATCTCAAAACTAAAAGACTTGTGTCACACAGCGTCACGCAAATTTCCCAGTCAAGTTAAAAATCTTCAACTGAATAGCGTGAATTTCACGTCATTTGCGTCACCTGGCGCGAATCCTGGCTATTTGCGTCTCTGCATTGACTTGTATTAAATCTTGTCGCTCAAAATGCTCGCATCACGTTCGGTGTGAACACACCTTTAGTCTGCTAACAACTTTTACAGCCATGTTGATCTCATCGAAACTTTGCTATCACTATTTTTCAGGGATGTAGCTTGGTAGCTAGCTGGCTAGTGACGTAGGAAGATGCTGTCCCCATTCTTATTTGGCATAACTCAGTAGACACGTCTAACATTTCTTTCTTTGTGCAACCAGCGTCTAGTCAACAACAGGAAGCAGCTTCAACAAGAAGACACATGAAGACGACAGTGTCCCTCTGTGTGTTAACCTGTAGAAGCTGATCCCAGGTCAGCGTCATTCCCTCCATCAGTCACATCCAAAGCTTCCTCAGACTCATTACTTTGAGTGTTTTGTTCGTCCTGTTTGAGTGTGTCTGACACTGGCACAGTTCAGAGGTTCAAGTAGCATCGTCCGACCTCTGCGCCTCAGAGTCAAACCGAAACATGCTTGAAAAAATTATAAAAGAAAATGTATGAAAACACAATGAATACAAAGATTAAGCTGATGTTGGGTTGCCTTCACTGAGATGTAAGAAGCCATTTTGTTGGTAGAGTTTCTTCCTGTTTAGTCTAATTTTATATGAGAAATTGGACGTGTAACTGTATGACTAATAAGTGAAATAACTATACAGCTGCAGGAAACTAATCAATTCTGTGTCGTGATGTTCTGTTCAGAAATATGGGATTTCTCTGCAATAAAATCAATGAGATAATCACATTTAAACGGTCGTTGGATGTATTGTTACCACATTGTTTTCTTCAGAGCGGCTAAATCTTCTTTGTATTGTGATGTACATTCTACATATTGTCCACAGACTAACTCAAAAATATGTTCAGCCAAACCAAAATAAAGCTGCTTCATCATCACTCCCTGAAAATCAGACTCATCATTACTGTGAAAAAGTTGAAATCAGTCGTGAGGTTTAACCCTGAAACTGCTGGATGAGTTTTCAGTCCAGTTTCTTAAACAAACCGTTGAGTTACAGCAGTGAGATTTGGGAGATCAGAGAGGTGAGAAGGCTCCAGGAGCAGAGAGGAGGAGTGGGGGGGGGGGGGCAGCCGCAGCAGAGACGAAGCCCAGGAGAGAGATCAGCTCAGCGGGGAGGAGATGGAGAGAGCTCCCTTACAGCTGGATCCTGGAGGTTCCTGCTCCCAACACAGGTAGTCTCTGGAGGGAGGGATGGAGACAGAGGAAGAGGAACATGTTTAAATGTTGGTCACTCTTCTACTCACTCATAACTTTATAGATTTTGCTGGTTTTTATGTGGACTCACTGACGATGTTCATACGACACAGAAATCAAACACAGCCATCATTAAAGTCAAAGCTTAAAAACATTTCTTTATCACACCGCCTGCTCCCCCGTAATGACTGCAAACTAATCTTTAAACTCCATTTAAAATTATTTTAAATTATATTTTACCTAGTTTTACAGATACAATCGTAACTGCCTCTGTCTCCTGCTCTGTATGTTTTATTCTGTATCAGACATTCAGTCGTTTTCTGTTTGGCTTCTCTGTGAAACTTTCCAAACATGAGTCAGTGATGAAACCTGAACACACACACACACACACACACACACACACACACTGTCTCCCTCTCCTGTGTGTTTTGCTGCAGACCTTCTGCTGTCTGGGTCACAGAGCACATCATGAGCCGCATTCACGATTGCTTTAATTGCACCTGTGTCTGTGTACAGTGTGTGTGTGTGTGTGTGTGTGTGTATGTATGTGTGTGTCTGTGTGTGTCTGTGTGTGCCTGTGTGTGTGAACAGGTGGGCTAGACTGGGGCACGCCATGGGGGTCAGGACCAGCTGTACGCATCACCAATATGATGTGTGTGTCTGTGTGTGTGTGTGTCCTTTGTCGTCGGGGTACATGTGTGTGTGTATGTGCAGAGCTTGATTTTGCACTTTCATGTGTGTATTTCTTTACTTGTAAGTGTGTATGCATGTTTGTCCTCTGGTGCGTGTGTGTGTGTGTGTGTGTGTGTGTGTGTGTGTGTGTGTGCAACATGTCTGTCTAACCTGCAGCTGTTGGGCTGTCAGAGCTTCTACCTGGACTCTCATGCCCTGCCCTCAGGGGTGTGTGTGTGTGTGTGTGTGTGTGTGTGAGTGTGAGTGAGAGTATGGGGGCAGTAGGTTTTGCTTTGCCCTGGAGGCACCTATAGGGTGGCCACATCACACACACACACACATACACACACACACACACAGATTGTGTCAGTGACGGCCTTTTGTTCGTGTTCAGCAGCTTCCTGGTTTGATTTGAGTTTAAAAATAGAAAAGATGATGAAAACTAAAACAAATTCACCGCCTGGATTATCACACAGCAGACACACACACACACACACACACACACACTGTTTGAATGATATAATAATTCATGTGAACACTGGATGAAAATATTTCAGGAATTTCATTTGAAGTGAAAACATATCTACATCAGTGTTTCTCTCTGAACCAGATTTCAAAGTCATTATTATTCATAAATGTAAAAACACTTGATCAGTGTCAAAGCTGACGATCAAAGTGCTTTAAAGCTTCATGAAAGATTTTACTTTAGATGTAAAGCATCATAAAACATAAACTGAAGGAGGGGTTGAACATTTTGCTGAGTAAGGGCTCGCTGGAACAACTGATTCTGTCATCACATGTCCAAATCTTTATTTTTTTATTGCATTTATTTCTTTAGACTCTCCTCCTTTTCTCTTCCTCACTGTTTTTTAATGTCCACCTTTTTCTCCTCCAACGTTTGACACAGTCGTATTTTTTTCCATACATAAAGAGAGTATCAATGAGCTTTAACAGGTGTTGATTAACTAGAACTTTAAGATAAGGGATGTTCTGCTGCCTCTCACAGCAGCTTTAGTCTGAGAAAAAAATAACTTCATTCACTGGGCCGACTGCCGGTGACTTTTAAGGTGGAACGTTAAAGCTCCAGTAGGCAACATTGTTTTGGTATAATTGAGTAAAAATTTTATAATATCCTCTAAGCATAATGTAAATCATGTGGTCTGAGACAAACAATAGGTTTCTGCACCTCAACATGGCTCTGTGTTCAGCCTCTACAGAATCAGTATCGTGCTGATGTGCATCAACCAATCAAAGGTCAGCTCAGCATTCCTATTGGCTGTTCTACTGCATATGCACGTTCCCGTGCTGTCGGCAGAAGGGGAGAGCAAGCAGCAATGGTGAACAGTGCACCAGGTAAAATAGCTATTCCAGCATTGGCTACAACTGTCTACACGGCTAAACCCAAAAAAGGAAGACAGAACTCAGTTCCCCGGAGCCCCGGAGGGAGGGGAAGGGTGAGGTGGGGCCGGGCCCAGCCGGAGGGCACGAGGGTCGGCCGTGGGAGAGGAGCCGAGGGCTCTCCGCGGAGAGGGAGAACCAAGCCGAGGGAGTATGTGTGGGGCGGGCTGCTGCGCGGTGAGGGAGAGCCGAGGCTTGGGAGTATGTGCGGGGCCGCGAGGGAGGGATGGGGAGGGCTGCTGCGCGGTGAGGGAGAGCCGAGGCTCCCAGAGAGGGAGAAATAGAACCAAGTAGGATAAAA
>NC_065519.1:2824875-2922226 GCF_006386435.1 Epinephelus moara | reverse complement strand
GTCACCGCTGATGAGGAAATACAGCGAGTGCTGGACAGAGCAGTGAGTGACAACAACCCCGCCCACATTTAAGAGGACTGTCTGAACAGACCGAGGGTCTAGGTACCATGTCTGAAGGCTTACTGCTGGTTCCAGAGGTGCTGGACTGAAAGGGTTTGGTGGAGATGGGGCTTAAATGACTCTAAACATGCTGAAACATCAGATTTGACTTGTTGTGTGTTAACTTACACTGACTGTCCGTGTCCTGGAGGTGGGCAGTCTCGCTGAGGTTTGACTCCGCCCCTGTGCTGTTCTGTTGGAGTGACTGACACCTGACTGAGAGCTCACCTGAGAGTGAGAAAAGATAAATAAAAAGAAAGACAGATGTGGAGAAAGAAAGAGGAATGAACGAAGCAGAAATGAAAAGAAGTAGATCGATAGACAAAAAAGGGAGAAAAGAGAAACAAGAAAACAACAGAGGAGTTGTTTAGTCACATGAAGGCAAATACATGATACAGCTGAAAATGAGGAAACAGTTTTTCATCAGTGAGAGAGAGAGAGGTGGCGATGGATGGCGAGGGAGCGAGTAAAGGAAAGAGACAAACAAGAGAAGAATAAATCAAAACGGCATTATCGGGCTGAAACGTTGTTTGTCTTTGTTTTCTAATCGGCTTGTTCTTTCTTTGAGCCCAAACTGATGAAAAGTTGCAAATTAAAACAACGAGCATCAGGCCGAAAACAATTCTCTCCCCAGCTCCACCCCGCACTCTTAATTGGTTCAAGACTAATCGCTTTGTAAAGACTTGTGTAGCTATTACCCCCCCCCCCCAACACATCCACCGAGGGTACAAACTTACACACATAGACACACACATGCATGTGCTGTCACGCTTACATGCACACATACATGCCAGTGTGACTGCACGTTAGACGCACATCTACCCGAGCACTGTAGTTTCTTTATGTCTTTTGTTTGATTCCCTTTCAATGAATTCATCAGCTAATGAGGAACGAAATGCTGATGCAGATTTGGTGACACTGTCATCTAAGAGCAGGGAGGAAAACCTCTTAATCCTCTGATGTATAACTTAAAATAAAAAAGAAAACCATTAAAAAAAAATCAAAAGTGCAAAAGATACAATCTTAAAAAAATACACAAGTGAAATCTTAATAACATAAAATAAATACTCAAAAACACAAAAAATGTACGAAAGCTCTGAAAAAAAAAATGTGGGTAATGTTGGCTGAACAAACTTACCTAGGAGATAATATCTCCTGAGTAAGCTAATGAAGGAGGAGATACTGTCTTCGTAGGAGATAACATCCTTTATGTTGGAGACAATATCCTCGACCTAGGAGATAAAGTCTTCTATGTAGGGAATAATATCTCCTGAGTGAACTAATGAGGAAAGAGATAATGTCTTTGTCGGAGGTACCATCCCTCACGTAGGAGATAAGATCTTCTACGTAGGAGATAACATCTCCTAGTTAGAAAATAAGGAAGGAGGTAATGTCTTCATAGGAGATAAAATCCCTTACGTAGGAGATATCTTCTTAGTTGGAGATAATGTCTCCTAAGTAAGCTATTTAGGAAGACGATAATGCCCTCATAGGAGATAATATCTTCTTAGTAAGCTAATGAGGAAGGAGATCATGTCTTTGTCATTGCAGATATTATCTCACACATATGGGATGTTATCTCCTATGTAGAAGATAAGATCCCATATATATAAATATAGGAGATAATATCGTCTACGTACGAGGTAATATCTCCTATCTCATAGGAGAGATGTGCATGCTGCAATCCCTGGCTCCACCTACCAGTCTAAAACACTGCTTTCAAGCCAGCTACAGCTGCCTCACCACGGTAAAGTTAGTTTTAGATAGGATATTTGACAGACATTCACTCCGGCATCATTGAGTTTTACTTCCACCCGATGTCGACAGTAGCAGGAGGGTGAGCTCACTTCCCGGCCCTCCCGTTTACTGCCGGGGGCTGAAGCCGACCGTCAGTGTACTATGAATAGATCTGCATGCGCATCTGCACGACCACACCTGTCTGCAGACGTTCAATGAGGGAGGTATGTCCGAGCCTTTCAAAAGGCTCAAAAATTAATTCTCAAAAAACAACAACAAAAAAAAAAATACACCAAAGAAACAGAATATCCAAATTTTGGAAACAAAGTAAAACCTAAGAAATACAAAAAATAAAATTTCAGTCTGAGTCATTCCACTAAAATCTATTCATTTCAGGCCAAGTTTCTCTATTACTAAAGTCGATGTGACCCTGAGTCATCACAATAGTTCATCCTATACAGAACCTTCTTGCTGTGGGGTGTAAAGAACGCTGCAGCATCTAGTGGTGACTCGTGGGCCAGAAACGTGTCGTGGTAATTATTTTGATCAACCACCTGAAGATGAATTAATGTGACGTTGTGCTCTGGTGCGGTGGAAGTCTTATTTACTGCACTTTAAAACAGCACAAAGGACATGTAGGCCACATTAACATGCACTGTACGAAAAACAACTACAGGCTGCTGCTCTGCACCACGTCAATGAAAGAGCCCTCTTCAGCTGAGCCCTGCTCCTCTTTAAGAGAGTAAAAAAAAAAGTTGATAAACAGAGGAGGTAGCAAGGTTGCAGAGATGGTAAAAAATGCCAAAGTCATTTGCATAAGGAAATAGAAAACTTAAAAAGAGCACAAACACGCTAATTCAGCGATGAAATGAATTGAACGATCACTGCGGGACGGGAAAAGCTCTTAGCTGATGAATCCTAATGAAATCTGACTGATAGTAATTATGCTGATGTTGTTCTGTGGACCTTAACCTTTTAACTAAAAAACTGAGAAGTCTGCAAATCCCTCCTTCCATTAACACCTGAGGGAGGAGAGAGGGATGAGGCGGAGGAGGAGGGAGAGAGGAGGGAGGATGGAGGGATGAGGCAGAGGAGGAGGGAGAAGAGGGGGGGCAGGAGTGAGAACATAGAACAAGAAAGTGGAAAAGTGAAGCGACAGAGGAGAGGACGAGAACATATGAAGAGAGACAGGAAAGAGAAGTACAGGTGAAGAGGAGAAGAAGGAGAGGAAAGAGGAGGGAAGGAGACAGAGAAGAGATGTTGAGGAGGTAAAAAAGGGGAAGAGGCATAAATGACGAGAAAGGAAGGAAATAAGGAAAGGCGTGGAAAGGAGAGGAAACCAAAGAAAAGCAACGAGAGAAGGGAAGAAAAAGAAACGAGAGAAAAGAGGAGGCGAATGGAAAAATATGGGGAGGAGGAGAGGAGGTGATGACAAAAGGGGAGGAAGCATAAATGACGAGAAAAGAGGGGTGGAGAGGAAAGGAATTCAAAGTTAGGAGAAAGACGAAGAGAAACAAGATGAGGGAAAAAAGAAAGGAGGAAAAGGGAGGAGAATCAAAGAAAAAGGGAAGGTACAGGAGGAGAGGAGGTGTTGAGAAAAGGTGAAGAGGCACAGACGAGGAAAGAAGGAAGTAGGAAAAGAGGGGTGAAGAGGAGAGGCATTCAAAGTTGGGAGAAAGACGACAAAGAGAAACAAATGGAGGGAAGAAAAAGAAAAAAGGGGAGGAGAATGGAAGAAAATGGGGAGGAGGAAGAGGGGAGGAGATGATGAGAAATAACTGAGTAGAGGAAAATGAAAAAAAGATGCAAAGAAAAAACAAGAATAAAAAAAGAGGAGGATGAGTGTGAAGTGGAGACGAGGAGGAGAGAGGGTAAGGAGGGGGAAGAGGGGAGGTTACAGATATCAGCACCTCTCACGTCCGTCCGGCCTCAGAAATGGAAATGAGAGAAAGGCACACCGGCCTCATTACATTCATACCCACTGAGGGGCTCGGCTCGGACTAATACCTGGAGTAGGGAGGTGAAGTGCAGTATCAAGGCCCTGTATAATGTCCTGAGATAGCAGATCAGTCTAATACGTGGAACACTAACCTGCTTCTCCGCCGCTGTCTTTGCTTCCTGCTGCGAGCCGCTCCGCCCTCTCCTCCCCTTCTCCTCCTGCTTCACCCGCCGAGTATCCACCTCTCCTCGCCTCTCCCCCTCCTCCCTATCTGCCTCTCTCATCGCCGAGCAGTTAATTTTGGGATTAATACGCGTGGCGGTGGTGGCTGCCTCTTTTGAGGGATTTGTAGCGGAGCTGCAGACACTTATCTTGGTCATTACGGCGCCCATATTGGATTCAAGCGCTTTAGTATCTGCCAAACATTCGGCTGCGGAGGAGTCTATCGGGGCGACACGCGCCCGGGGATTAAGATAAGGAGGCCCCTCATTACGACTCCTCTCCTCCTGCGGCGCGCTGACACTCGCAGCGGCCGCGACTTCTCCTCCAGCGACATCACAGAGGAGGTACGGGTCCTCACCTCGGTTCTCTTCCTCTGCGCCAGAGGACACAGGAGGAGGAGAGGAAGGGTTGTCAGCTTTTGGTTTGGAGCCGGGCCCCTGGAGAGAGGCGGAGACGCTGTTTGAGGGCGAGGAGGTGGAAAAAGAGCTGTAACAAGGCTCCGGGAGAGGAGAGAAGGAGCCCTGTGTTTCCTCTGTGGGACTGGAGCCTTGGAAATACAGGTGATCCTGCTCTTGATCCAACACCAGCTCCTTTGAGGGCGTCAGGTAGCTCAGACTATCACCTGGTGTGAAACCAGGCTCCTCTTGAAGACTGTCATTTGGTTCTGAACAAGGCGAGTAAGCTAGACTGTCCTTCTGTTTGTAGCCAGAGTCCAGGGAGGGCAAAAACTCCAAAGTTTCCTTCAGCAAGAACCGCCGTGGTTTCTTGGTGAGCACCATGCTGTAGCAGAGAGGCGGGCCCAGGTAGACCTCCTCCGTACACGCGGCAAACAGGGTCTCCTCGTCCCTGATGTCTGGGCTGGGGGGCAACGACAGAGAGGGGCTAGTGCGCTCCTCACCATTAACTGACTTCAAATCAAGAGTACAGAAGCTGTTCTTGGAGTCGGGGCCAGGAGAGGAGCGTCTGGAGGACGGAGCAGAGTTTGACATTTGCTGCCTGGTGCTTGTGAACAGCTCAGGACTCGGGCTGTGGAGGCCTTGTGTTGGCGTAACGTAAGTCGGGATGCTGTAGGGCGCCGGCGTGGAGCTCTTCTCTTCAGAGCACTGGCTGACCTCGCCACAGTCGCTGTCATGGGAGGAGAGAGACAAGTAGGCGTAGAAGTCTCCTTTACGAAGGTGGAGAGGCTGGTGGGAGTGTTCGAGGACCTGAGGGAGGAGGAGGGAGAGAGTTTGTGAAGATTTGCCCTCTGAGATGAATATGTGAGCTGTGAGCTTTAAAAATAAAATAAAATTGACTTCTCCTGACTGCGTGTGTTGATTAATCTGAATATGTACAAAAAAATGAATGAATGAATACCTCCCGGGGTATTCAGTATTCGATCCGAATGCTCTCACTCAGTGGATGGATGATGTCACAGGAAGCCAATCTTACAAAGGAGGACCACACTTGTTTGTTTTGCTATGGAAGCTAACGTTAGCTAATGTGCTAAAAAGTTAGCGTTCCAGAGAAATCCAATATTCCTCTTAATCCCTCCCCAGTTTCTGATGAGGTGGACATGATAACCCTTAATACACATAACCTTATTCATCCCTACAACAGGAAATACTTTTTCCCTAACCTGATATGAAGTGTGCGCTGCACATGTGAGCATTTTTGATGATGGCCTCCGTCCAGTCCTTTGGTCTTATCACATTTAACCATAGTTGTCTTTGTTTTTGTTGACGGGCAGTGGCGGCTGGTTTTGAGCCATGACTCCTTCTATTCTGGCTCCCAAAACACAACAAGACAAACACATTTTAACACTCTTATGGAGCCTACAGCCCTGTGGGGGAGAGGCAGCTGCACCTCCAGCTGATAACATGATGTCATCGTGACGTCAGCTCTGAAACGATCTATATATAGTCTTTGTTTTATTTTTTGTGTTTAATTTCATTTTATTTTCAATATGATATATCCATAACTCACACTGCTTTGGATCTGACTTTAGTTTTTGGATTAAGTGCCTTCATATATATTTGAGTAAATTGTCTATTTTAACACCAAACCATCAAGTGTTCATTTGCATATTAAAGCGTATTTATATTTTACACTTTTACAGGAGGAGCAAAGTTTTCTGCCTGATTTCTTTTTTCTTTTCAGAAATAAAATGTAGACTGAAAACTGATTAGCTTTTAGATTACTTCACTCGCAAAAGATACTGAAGAAATTAGTCATTACATCCTAAAAGTTATGATCTGTGATGCGATTTATTGAATTACTCCAACTCAGTGAACAAATTAACTCAGATAACTTTTGCTACTTTTGGATTCGTCCTCAAAATGTACAGAATATATATGAGGTCAAACAGGACTTTAAATGATTCATGTATTACAAACAGCTGTATCAGACTGATTGTTAGTTTGTGTTTCACTGGGGTTTTCATTTGTTTTCTTTGTAATAAAATACATGATTGTTTGACCACACTTTCTCAGTCAGACTTCTGTATTAATGATTCATTCTGTACCTTGTCTTTGATCTGTGTCAGTGATGCAGGACCCTGGTCTGGTTTGGACCCGCTGCTGTCGGTCTGGTTCGGCTCTTCAGGCTGATTCTTTTTGCTCTTCAGCGCCAGTGACGTCATGTCAATAATCTCCATCACAAAGTCGTGCACATTCTCTTTCTTGCCCTCGTCTACACTGCAGGGCCGGAGGTTGGAGGGGGAGGGGAGGTGGTTGCAGCAGGAGGAGTGAGAGTTGTGGCGTTTTCTGGGTGGCAGGGACGATGCTTTGTCTCTGACTTCCCTCCTCGTCTGCTCCGTCACAAAAGACGAGAACTTGAACTTCTCCTGACTGGTGATGGACTTCCGTCCCCCGGTGGCTGGCCTGCTGCTGTGCAAGGCATCATGGGATCTGCAGTCCTCGACGGGAGAGAGGGAAGGAGGCGAGGGGACGGAGGAGCTGTGGCAGGGCAGCTCCCCTCTCAGCTGTCCGACTAAAGAGGAAGCATGTTTGGACAGGAAGGGGAGGAGCTCACAGGACGATGATGGAGAAAGCTGCTTCGTTGAGTTTGACTCTGTTTTTACGATCAAGTCGCTGACGTCCTGAACTGTTTCTCCTGTTTTGGGGAACACGTACGTCTCCCTCAGTGACTCTCCTTTCTTTGTGAACACGCTCGACTCCTCTCGGAGGAGTTCGTCGTCCTCATCTTTCCCTTTTAAACAGCTCTGATCCACATTCCCGTTCTCCACGTCGTCCACAAACTGGCTGATGTAGCTTCTTGTTGCGTTCCTGCGGTTCTCCTCCTCTTCCTCCTGTTCTTTCTTCTCCCTTTTGGTTTTGTTGTTGCCACTGTTGGTGTTGGTTTCTATTAATTTTGAGCGGTTTTGAAAGGAGTGCTGCTCCTTGTTCTGACAGGAGGAGGTGAAGGTGGAGGAGAGGTTGGTCCCACACTGCAGCTCATCCCTGAGGCCTGCTTCTGTTTTAGAGGAGGAGCAAGACGAGGCTCGAGGAGATCGGATCCAACTCTGCAGCTCCCTCTTCATGTACTCCAGACCCAGGACATAAGACCCCTCCATCTCCTCTTCATCATCATCTTCATCATCATCATTACCAGAGGAGGCGCCGCTCAACCTCTCCTCCTCTCCATCCTCTCCATCCTCTCCATCCCGGACGCCGAGCTCCTCCTCGGTGAGTGTGAGTGTGGAGGAAGATAGAAGGTCACTGTCGTCCTCGTCTTCATCTGTGCATGCTGACGTACAGGAGACGTTCACCACCAAACTCAGACTTGCTGCATCTGCTTCATCCATCCCCTGCCCTCCTCGGGTGTGTCCGTGGCAACGTTTCTTATGAGAGCTGGAGTTGGCGTTGGCTGCCATGGTGGGATCCAGGAAGACGTGGCGTTGATTTCTGAGCATAGCGAAATCTTCAGACCCCAAAGACGAGTCCTCAGTGCTACTCAGCTCCGTTAGTGATGCTGTTGCAGAACTTTCGTTGATCAGGGATGGCGGTCCTTTCCGCAAAGAGCCTGAAACCCCGGAGAGGGGGGCGTGATGACCACCAAGAGATGGTGAGGCAGGGAGTTTGCTCCGCTGTGGGGAGCTGCTCCGAAGCGTCATGTCAGAAACACTGCGGGTCATCTTCGCCTCCAGAGGACTCTGGATGTTCTCCAGGCGTTTCAGGAGATCGAGAGTTCTTCTGCTCAGCTCCCCAGAGGACGGTTCTCCTTGCACGCTTTCAGTGTTCTTCTCCTTTTCTGGTTCACCTCCGTCCACCTCCCTGCTCTGCCCCAGGTCCAACTCCCCGAGGCTGGCAAGACTGCCTCCGGTCTCTTCAGCACTACGGCACGGGGCCAGGCAGCTCTCCAGAGAGGCGCTACGATGCAGCTGATCTTTGCAGGGGAACAACTCCACACCCAGAGCCAGCAGAGACTCCAGAGAGGAGCCCTGAGACAAAACTGGACTGGACGCCTGGCGGCTGAGAGCAGGAGGAGTCTCCAAACCGTTAATCTGGTCAACTTTGAACCCTGTGATGTCACTGCAGGACATCAAGGGCTTGGAGGAGCCTACACCGAGTCCTCCCACCTCAAAGTCAGAGTCAGAGTCAGCAGGAGTCAGGATTCCACGACAGTTGATTAGAATCTCCACAGCCTCAGCACCTCCCCTCCTGTGCCTCCTCCTTTTCTCCTCCTCTCTGTTTCCTCCTCTAATGTCCTCTCTCCTCCATCCTTTCTCCTTCATACTCTCCTCTCTCTTGGTTCTTTGGTTGTACCTGGTGTTTTTGTGCCGAGTCAAATGGCTCCCATCTACAGTTTCATCCTTCCTCTGCTTCTTTTCCTCTTCCTCTTCCTCCTCATCCCCCTGCTCCTCTTCCTGGATTTCAGAGTTTGCCGTTGTCTCCATCTCTCCTGTATCACTTACGATCCCGCTTTCGCTCTCCGACCGCCGACTGCTTGCTGACTGGCCGCTTCCTCTGCCGCTCTCCCTCTCACTCTCCACATCCTGGTATCCAACAATTCTGTCTCCTCCTCGGCTGTTTGACATCAAACCTCCCAGGAGGTCTGGGAGGGATTCGATGGAGGAGAACGAGGAGTCCTTGCTCAGGCTCTTCAGAAGGAGGTGCTGTTTGCGTTTTCCTAATTTGGATTTGTGCAGCAAGGAGGAGGAGAGAGGAAACTGAGGCTGTCTGTATAACTCGACACTGTGGAGGCTGTACACCTGGTAGACGTTATTATTGTTAGGAGGAAGAGTTTGGGAGATCACACTGGGCTGAATCTCAGATGAGGATCTCTCCCTCATATTGGACATCATCTCAGGACTCTGATTGGCTGGGACACCGGTTTGAATCCCGTCGGATTGATTCCCATTTGACAGAATGCTGTCCGAAGGCAGATTTGGTTCTGAGGAGAGGTTGTGCATAAGGTCAGGTTGTGGTACTTGTTGTGGCTCTAGTTCTGTGATTGTCATGTCGGTTTCATCCCATTCCCAGGAGTCATCAGGAGGCGGTGCTACTGGACCAGCTGGGACCGGGCTCATCTGGTGGAGGTCGACTAGACCAGGTTCCAGAAAGCTCCCAGGAACCTGCAGGCAAAAGAGAAGAGAGACAGAATGAAAATTAAAACATGTTTGAAATTGTTCAGCAAGGATGAAGAGGAATCCCACCGGCTCAGCTGCTAAAGCACAAACCATGAACCCACAACGTCCAAGGTTTTAATCCTGCTGCATGTCTAACCTCCTTTTTCTCTCTGGCTCTGTTGCCAAAAAGAGATATCTCAAAAAGATAAAATCAAGTGTACTCTGAATGAACTGGGTCACTACTGCAGCAAAGAAAAGTTCACAAATACAACGTGCAGTGAGGGTCATCACTGAATACAAATACACTGTAAACCCCCAATCCACCCGTGACACAAATGCCCCGGACTGTCAAAATGACATAAAAACTTTCTGTTTACTTGACAAAAACTCACCTTGTGAGCTTGACATAATTTTTTTATGTCAAGTGAACAGTTTTTGAATTTTGAGTTAATTTGACTGAATTTATAAAGCTGATTTCATTAGTTTAAGGCCAATAAACAACACTATCATTGTGCACTTAACACATTGTAGTGTCTTGGGTCTAAATGGGTGGAGTTTCCCAGCATGCCATGAGGCAATGCGTTTAAGGCCTGCCCTTTGACCAGGTGCGTCATTAAAGGCCACAGTGTCTTTGTCACATGATGGAGGCCTAGGAGAAGATGCTGCTTGGCCCATGAATGGAACACCTACATTTAAAAAAAACGCCCAGATGGAGCTGTTGATAGGAGTTCTGTTCTCTGCAGTTTCTACACTAAGAAATTTTCGTTCCATCGGAGAACTTCAAGCCTGAAATGTCACCTCAATGCAAAGCATTTAGCAGCGAACCTGGAGGTCTGAGCTAGCACAGCCTCTGATGCTAAAGCTAGCAGCCAGCCTCATCAAGCCACACTTGACCAGGTGCTAAAACTGGTCTACCTGTGACCGACTAACTAACTCCCTTACAAAATGGATGGCAGACCAGTTTGGGTGGTCGAGGACACAGGGGGACAACTGTGTTCAAGGTCCAGCAGCTTCAGGAAGAAGAAGACAATATACTTTATAATCCTTAATTAATACATGTATACATGCAAATGGACATATGTCAAAGTGAGGGAGCAGTTTGGGGTTCGGTGCTTTGCTCAGGGGCACCTCAGCAGTACCCAGGAGGCCAAATGGCACATCTCCAGCTGCCAGTCCACGCTGCATATTTGGTCTGGATTGGGACTTGAGCAGGCGACCTTCCGGTTCCCAACCCAAGTCCCTATGGACTGAGCTACTGCCACCCCAAATATGACACATTTTTTGACTGCTTTCTATGACATTGTCAATTTGATCTTTTTTTTTTTTTTTTTACAAGTAACTTGAGATACTTTTTCTGAGTAGCTTTAGTCAGCCAAACAAGGTTCCTCCCTAAAGTAGTTTTGCTGTAGTTCAACTTCCTCCAGTGTGAAGTAATTGCTAGATTGCAAAGCTCTGTTTTACCAACACTGTCTGTTTCCTCCTGCTTTCAGGTGTATAAAACTGGTATCTAAACATCAGATGTCAGTACAGAGATGTAACAAAAGCTGTTGAAACTACTTGTTGTTTTCCACAACATACTGTATATTTACTGTGATTATATCTGAACCCTCCAAAGCCACTAAATCCTGCACAAACTCTGTGTCTCCAGCTTCAGGAACATCTGGACCAACAGTTTACCCCGGACACCCTGACATGTTGCTGGAGTCTGGGATGGTATTACCGCCGCTGTTAGACTGGTAAATGTGTCTGCTGTGCCAGCTTGACAGCTCTGCTGCTTTGGCAGGTAACCAACAACACTTTGAGAGTTATTCTCTGCTTTAAAAAATGTGTTTCTGAAGCCACTGTGGCCGGCACACACACACCAGAAGTCATCTCCCTCCTCTGTCTGGGGTCATAAAAATAGCCTCAATTCAGCTGTAAACTGTTACGAAATTACAGAAATGAGATAAATTACAGATATAAATTATATACAAGGTTTTCGTGGGTCATCAAATACTTGATTTGATTGGATTAGGCTGATTGATAGCCTCTCCCCTCAGCGCTGAATGTGTTTTTGAATGCGTCTGCAGTGGCAAAACCCAGTTCAGTCATTACCCCCATCTCCCTTATCAGCACAAGGGGAATAAACACAAATCTAATAGAAATTCATTACACAGGCCCACATCCACACACACACACACTCACACACACACAGAGCCAACTAGTTTATTAGATTAATAGGCTATGAATGGCTAATACGAATTACCCCCCTCTCTTGTTAACGAGACGCGGAGCAATTTGTATAATTATGTCTGTGGAAGGGAAGAATTCCTGTGTCTAAGCATATTTTTAGACAGCCGAGCTTTCTGAAGGCTTTTGATTACGTATTTACTTTGGGGTTTTCAGCTCCGTGCTCTTTCTCTCAGAAGTCGTTTTTGAATAATTCATCGCTTTGTTCCAGAGCGGAATAATTTGTGTTGAGATTTATGAGCAATTGCTTTGGGGTGGGCTGATTTTACTCTTTTTTAAATGATCACAGAACGTGTTCTGTCAGAGTCGGGTGTCAGTGTGTCTCTTTCAAACGGAGGCCCGAGTCGAGACAGCGCTCTCGGAGAGGACACAGGATTTTCAACACGTCTTTTTAAAGAGTTTGGTGCCAAAACAAGAAACACGACATCTGAAAAAACATCGCCTCTACTCTCACAGTGTTTGATAGCACAAAATAAAACATTCTCTGCACTTTAAATGTTAATAGAGAGCTGCACTTCTTTAACAACAACACACTTATGGACGGGATCTTCAACCTGAACAGATCAAATTCTGGCCTCACATCAACATTTCTGAAAGAAGAAATGCAAGTCATTAAATGCTGTTTCAGGAATTTCCTAGACATTAGTGTCAGTAACATGAAACAAGACATAATTAGACAGATTAATAAACCAGTATCAGGAAAACTGCACTTGCTTGGGGGGATATTTAAAACTTATTGATTCAGGACTCAATAATTGCCTAAATGACTCGAGTTTTTTAAGCAGTGTATTAAGTGGTGAACACCAACACACAGCATTTAATTTCTTTAGTTGTGGGTGAAGCCTAATAATGTTTGTTTTACTTATTTAAATCTGCCCACCTTTCACCAGCAAGGATTTCCAGTGTTGTATTTAAGGACTTTACTTTAGGGACAGTTCATCCCCATATCAAAAATACATATTTTTCCTCTTACATGTAGAGCTGTTTATCAGTCTAGATAGTTTTGGTGTGAGTTGGCCAGTGTTAGAGATATCGGCCGTAGAGATGTCTGCCTTCTCTCCAGTATAATGGAACTAGACAAAAGTTTTTTGATCAACTCAACAGCAATGTCTCTTTCCAGAAATCATGACCCGGTTACTTAAAATAATCCACAGACCTTGCTGTGAGCAGTTTCATGTAGGAACTATTTTCTTTCTACAGAACTACACCCGCCACCCGGATCACTGAGCAGAAGGAAGTGTGCATCTACTCATGGACGAGAGGCTCATGCTGTGACAGTGCCAGATGTAAACATCAATGACGTCCTGCTTGGCTCAGCTATAATGTCAGCTAGCTCAGTGGTGCTAGGTGAGCTGTAGATGCACGCTTCCTTCTGGTGGTGATGCAGTTGGCAGGTGTAGTTCAGTTCATTTTTTTGTGCAAAGATCAAACAAACAAGAAATGGCATGTTAATTTGGGGGCTGTAGAGGTGTTGGAGAGAACAAGGCTAGCTGTTCCCTCCTGTTCAAGTATTAAATAACAATCGTAAGACAGTTGGGGTGTGTTTACATCACAAACAGATTTTTAGGCACAACATATTTGCATAAAAAGTCAATGGAATGATGTGAGTGAATACGCATGGACGCAAATTCACTCTGGACGAATTAAGGCAAATGCATGTCAGTGCAGGGTTTCCCACGTATTTATTCTTTTGTGGTGGCCTGCCGCGATTAAAACGTCTGCCGCCACAAATCGGTCTGGTCATTAGGAGCCCTGTGGAGAATATATATTTTATTTATTGCATCATAATGTCTGAGCACAGTGTGCACTCGGAGCAGCAGGACATCGGGTGCATTTAAAGTGAAAAGTTTGCTAAAAGTTTGCATTCACTTGCAGCAGCTGCTCCTCTCTTATCTGATCAGCTCTGAACGGCTCGACAGAGAGGGGGCGCAGATCGATACAAAGGGACACACAGGCATTAAAAAGAAAGAAAAAGAATGTTCGCTGTTGCCCCCCACTCAAAATTGTCCCCCAAAGCACTCGGCAGCAGTGGAGAAGTTCAGTTCCAAAAAGTGGAGTGACTCTAAGCTTGACAAAATATCCCACAATACCCTGAAATATCATGATGTTATTTTAGGGCCATATCGCCCACCCCGTGCTGCTCCTATCACCAGTCAATGTTACAAAACTTCAAGTTGCCAGTCAGATGGTGTTTCTCATACAGCAGGGGAAGGGAAAGAACAGTGCACGGAGACAAGAGAGAAGAGCAGCCACTAGAAGAAAGACTGAGGACACTGAAGGACACTAATAAAGCTCCAAGAGATGAAAAAAGGGTCCATCCTCTGGGAAGCAGGAGCAGATTTAGTAATTTAATGTCAGTCTGCCTCACGACCAGCTGATCTGCATGAGTAAAAGGTCGAAATAAATCTGTTTTCAGCGTCCCCTTCTGTGCCCATAGTCACATGAGCATTATCAGAGTCTGGTGTTTCCAGTGGCTCCACCTCACTCTGTTTACCGCCTTAATCGCAGCCGCTGACAGTGTTTGTGTGTGTCTGTGTGCATGCGAGGGACCTGTGCAATGTTTTTTGGGGTGAAAACGGGAAACTTTTTCCCATTAGCTCTGGTTTGACTGCTCCCATTTGTTAGCATAGCATCTGCTGGAAGGCCCAAGGAGAGCGGAGCTATCTAGCAGCGTCTGGGTGATTATTCATGTGCCTGTGCTCCTCCAGGAGCTGCTGCTGCTGCTCCAGTCTCTGCTGGCTCTCTGCTGTACCAGTTGTCAAAGTGCTGAGGGAGCCCGGCGTCACCGGTCTGATTCAAAATGAATAGAAGCGCACAGATAAATCACCTCTCCATGCAGAGTGGAGGAGCAGACAGGCTGCTTTGAATGTAATTGCAAACGGTGAATGAAAACCTCCATATGTTGCTCATAACGCCGCTCTGAAATATATTTCATAATCGTGAGGAAAGTGTTCTAAAATATAATTTCCATATATTACATCCGACTAACAGGTATATCTGGTGAAACTTCATCCCCACAACACCCTGCAGCTTTAATTTAGACTCATTTACATCAAATCAGAGACAAAACAGGATCCTTCATCTGCTTTATGAACAGCAGTACATACACATACACACAGTCATTGAGGAAGAAGAGGAGAAAATAAACGTCTCATGACAACGACTCCGATGCAAAATTACATGTTCAAAACAAACCAAGCTGCATAAGAAATGATGGGCTGTGCACAGGAGCTACATGGTGGCCTGATCTCATGTCTTAGTCTGGTTTGTTCGTCCGTCCAATGAACACTTCAGATCAAGATGTGCCAACATCTGTATTCTGCCCTGAAATCTGTTGTGGATATTCAGGATCTTCAGATGATGAATCTTTAAGGAGCAGGTTGACATGTCAAATGTGCTTATTTGCGTACTTGTTGAAAGTTAGATATACAATTAATGTCACTCTATGATGACGTCACTGCATTAAATATAAGGCTACGGTAGTGTCCAACCAAATTAGTGTTAGTCAGACAGTCACTGATGTTAAATTAATAAGTCTGGAAAGCTGGAAACAGCAGTAGTTGTTGTTCAGCACTTGTATTTGTCGTCTGTGACGGTTGGTCTTCGTGGTATTTGTCCCGCCCCTTCTCTACTGTGATTGGATGTCTGGTGACAGTGATGAGTGCAGCGTCTTACACAAAGTTACACATATTTCATTTCATAAATAATCACAGAAGACATTAAGTGTCGGATTTATCACTATGGAGTTAATTTACTAAGTCTCACAAAGGACGCCACAGTTCAAGGCTGCATTCTAAAGCCCAGTTCAGATCAAAGATTTGCGACGAGACGAGTTGAAACAGGCAACTACTGTCAACACTCCGTTCTGCAACGTTCTAAAAAGCTGCCAAGTCAACTAGATAAGACGACACACCGTGAGGACAGAAACAGAGGGCTCGGTGGGGACGGAGCACCTGCTGAAGAAAGCCAACACGCCGTCTACTGTCATTTTGACCAGCGGACTTCACTACAAGCTGATTGGTTGTTGAAACAGGTGACATGCTTTAAAACCAGCCAACTGAGATGCAGGTGACACCATCAGTCGGCTTGAGTCGAGCTCAGACCGGCCAGTCGTCCCCTCATCGACCAAATGATTGGTTGAAGAGTAGGTAGAAGGACAAAAACTAATGTGATAATATTTTTAGATAAGGCACTGTGCTAATCACTCTGACTGTGGCCACTGTTACATATGATGTGCTTTGCCTTGTTATTTTCTAGGATCTGAAAAACCATGAACATATAAATCACAAAAAAAAAAAAAAAAAGATGTAAATGTCGAGAAGCTGAAACCAGAGAATGTTTCAGGGTTTCCTTCATAAATGACTCAAATGATTAATTGGATGTCCAGATTGTTGGCAATTATTTTTCTGATTTTTAGATTAATCGACAAATTGTTATAGTTTTAAAAGCACCAGTCTGAGTCTTAAACTGAAAAGTTTTTTCTGATAACTGTAAATCAGCTTTAAAAGAAAATCACTTTAAATGTGAACACAACATTTCTCCAAGTGTCCCGTTAAAACATCAAAGTGATGTCAGATTATTGTCGGCTTCAGACAACAGGAACCCAACAGATAAACTCCAGGATGTGGGCATCACACACACACACACACACACACACACACACACACACACACACACACACACACACACTATAACATTGACCAGTTGCCTTCATACATGCAGAAACAGTAGCACCTAAACATCAGCCAGTGGAAACATGCACACCAGCAGCCATTTGTACACAAACAGGCACTCATTTACACAAACAAACACTCTCTCACACACACACTCTCTCACACACACACCCACACATACACTTGCACACCCACCCACACACACACGCACACACACAAACACACAGACCAGGAGAGGACAATCGTTTTATCACTGAGCAGAAGTGTTCATTTATAAGCTAAACCACCCAGATATATGCCTCTCTGCTTCTTTCTCTCCCTGCACTTCACCTCTCTCTCCCTCTTCCACACTCTCCCCCTCTCTTCCTCCCCCCTCCTCCTCACCCTCACCCCTTCTCCCCCTCTTCCTCTCTATTCCTCTCCCATCTCCAGTAGAAGTGAAATTACTCTCCAGCCAGGCAGCGAGGTCAAAGTGTCTGGCCTCTGTTATTTGTCTTCTCCTCCTCTACAATGTGTGTGTGTGTGTGTGTGTGTGTGTGTGAGAGTGTATTTGTGTATGAGTATAAGAGAGAGAGGGAGTTTCACCTCAAACAGCACATGTTGAGCAGAATGAAGCTGATTCCTACTAATTCACTACATTCAGCAATGAGCCGACGCTCCGCCCGACTCGAAGCCTTCTGATGGTTTTGGATTCAGTTTCATTTAGTTTAATGCACCTTTATTTGTCCGTGCAAAGATACCTGCATGAATGTGTTAGCTCACAACCCAGAAAAACACTCAGACATTAAACTACAAAACAATGAGACAACAAATCTGATTGTTCTGCAAAAACTGTTAAACTCACCCTCAGAGATGTTCCCAAAACTCAGTTAACCCTCCTTTGTGTCAAAATGTTCTCCCAGTAGTTTGGAGAAGCTGTGATTTACATTATCATGTGAACACCTAGGTTCATTTCCATCCACCTGTTTTTATCTTCTGCTATTTTACAATTCATAAGAAAGCAAACTAAAGATCTCGACTTAAATCTCGGACTGAAAACTGAGGTTGAGAGATGTCGTCTGGCTGTTAGCTTTATTAGCTTTAGCTTTGTATTACAATATTTCCTTAGCACATATTTACTGTTCTCTTCCCTCCCTCCTCTCCTCCACCTCCTTCACCGTCTCCTCCCTCTGAGCTCTTAACACGTCGCTATCCGTCAATTAATTCCTGGCAATCAATAAATTGTCCCAGTGTGTGTGTGTGTGTGTTAGTGTGTGTGCTCTCAGATGCACACGACACGTGTCTCTTCATGCATTTATGTAACGCAACATATGTATTTACGTCAGTGTCACTGTGTGTGTGTGTGTGTGTTTGTAACAGCTTTTTATGCTTACATAAGTGTGACTGTTTGTGTGTGTGTGCAAATGCCTGACCTTATATTTAAATACACTCCTCCTTCGTCTCCACAGAACTATATTCATCACTATTAGAAATCCATAACAGCTCCATTCTGCAGCGGCTCTCCGGCTGAATAAAGTACTCAGCTCTCTGTGTCTCTACCGTCTGTGTGCCTCGTCCGGCCCGAGCAGCTCGGCTCCGGACGCCTCCTTCATGAGCGATATTTCTGTTAACACCCATGACGCTCGCTCCTTCACGTCCTCAGATGAGCTGCATGTGTGCTGAGCTGTCATCCTGCAGCGAGCGGCTCGTACCTGAGCCGTGGAACGTGAACCGGTTCACTGGCTGACGATTTCTAATAAGACAAACCATTTGGCGAGGCGCCGTCATGGCGGCTGACATGTGTGGTTTTCTGATATGCAAACTGTCAAAGTGTTAAAATCTCATTTGCCAAGTTTCTGTTTGTTTGTGGAGGAGGTGGCAGAGAAAACATTGTGTCTGTGACACTGATCGCTCCGGAGGACTAACAGATTAGTTTTTATCAAGTGGCTGCTTGTGGACTGTTTCACTGATTCAGAATGGAGCCGTCGTATGAAGCCTCCGCCGCCGTCAGCGTTTAGAAGTCACAATACAAACAGGTAGTTTTGTTCTGATAGTGGCAGGATGATGATGACAGTCTGGTTAAATATCAGTCCACTGTTACATCTATCTCATCAAATCAACTACAGGCCAGATTACCACGACATGTGTTGTAGATGTTCATGGTCCCCACAAGGAGATTCCTAACGCTTTCAGTGACCCCTGACCTTTCCTTCAGCATCACAATCAAGATATTCCTGGCACTTCTGCACAAAATCTAACAGGGCTGCACAATGATTGGAAATGTTATCAAAATCAAAATATGGCAAATGCAGAATTTGAATCGCAGGTGCTGCAAATTTTTGGTGAAGGTAAAATGTGGTACAACATGCCATTAGAGGCCTGGGCTGACATACGGCAACATGCTGTTGGTGCAGAGCCCAGCAAAAAATCACATCATGCTTGTTTTGAATTTTTATTTATTTATTTATTTTTAATGAAAATGAAATGTAACTAGATTTACTGCCTTGTGGTTTGAAGCCTCCACAGACCAGTCAAGTTGCAGTTACAATTTATATCCATGTCAGTGAAAACATGGATGCTTCACACACAGAAGATCTATACAATCAGCACAGTTTCAAGATCAGTCACCAATTCAGTATCTGACCAAATGTCTCCCCTTCTGTTCCTGAGATATGACGTTAAAACATGATGATGTCACAGTCAAGCTGACCTTTGACCTTTTGACCTTCATTATTTTATCCTGTTAGACATTTGTGTGAAATTTTGTCATAATTATCTTATTAATTCTTCAGTTATGGCCAAAAACATGGTTGGTGAGGTGACCTTGACCTTTGACCACCAAATTCTTATCTGTTCATTTTTGAGTCCAAGTAGATGTTTGTGCCAAATTTGAGGAAAGTCCCTCAAGGCCTTCTTGAGATAATGCATTTACAAAATGAGATGGACAAAGGTCACAGTGACCTTTGAAAACCAACTTTTAATCAGTTCATTGTTGAGTCTAAGTGAACGTTTGTGCCAAATGTGAAGAAATTCCCCCGAGGTGTTCTTGAAACTAGTCTAAAATATCCAGAGCTCCCCTGATCTCCACACTTCGTTTTAATGCTGTGCGTGAAACAGTAACGACCTTGGAGCTAGCATACTGTAATGTTTTCTGTTGCATTTTCCTTTGCAGTGATTCAGCCATTTTAATGCCCGGGGTTATCTTCCCACGTGCAAAGGCTCCACCAAAACAAGTCCCCTTCCACATTATTTGTTAAGAGCACCGTTGCTCCACCCTGTTTCTCCACTGTTGCTCCACCGTTGCTCCACTGTTGCTCCACCCTGGAGTTAGCACCGTCCAAGGTGACTGTGATTGGCTTAAAGGAATTCAACCAACCCAGAGCATTTTCTCCTTTAGTGCAGAATGATGATTATTTCAGCCTCACCTTTCTCCAGCGCTGGCTCGGCCCAGGATAGGTGTGGCTATGTCAGACTAACAACTGAGTGACAAGAAATCTGAAACCCATCAACTTCTTTTTCACTGCAGTTCTCTTGTGACGCTTCAACCCTCTTCACAGCATTTAATATTTCACCTTATAAACAGAGAATGTTTCCTCTCTAACTATAACCAAACTGTGACCTTAATAACATTAATGTCATCACCCAGTTTTATCTGTGGAACAAATTCTATAAAAGAAAAGACCAGTTTTTACTCGTATCAAAGTTTGTCCTTTGTTCCGGAGTCGATGCTCATTTCACAAAACATCAGCACATCCACCGTCTCGGGCTGGAACGATTGCTCCATAACTAAAACACACTGCAGCTTCAATCACAGCACCATCTGTCTTTCACGCTGCATCTTAGCATCAAATCAAAGTGTGACATGCTCACTGAGTGTAACAGTGCGTCAGCTGACTGCCTGCAGTGTAGAATGAAGGATGTAAAGTGTAAATGTCAGAGCGCTCTAACCTGCTGCTCTCCCAGCTCTCTCTTCAGTCGGTTCTGCCACTGCAGCGCCTGCATCACGATCGCCTCCCACCTCCTCTCCAGGTTGATCGACAGCAGCTGCAGGGCCTCCCGGTGCTGCTCCGCCTCTGGGCCCACCTCCGCCATGGGGCCCGACTGTCCCAGAGGTGGGGATAGCAGAGACAGTTTTGTCAGAATTATTAAAGCCATTATCATATTAATCATATGATTAAATTTAAAGAATGTGCCATGATATAATTCTCTTCAAGGTTAAGCTGATTCATGAGGGTTTGACACAGACTCTCTGGGGTTTCAGGAAGAATCTGGCTACATGTACATGATTTGTGTCACGATACAGGGGTTATGATTCTATATACTGCAATAATTTAAACTGCCATAGCATAATGAACAAACCGCCATATGAATAAAATTGGATTTTAAAAAAATTATTGGAGTGGTTGGAGTGGAAGAGTCAAAGATAGATTACAACACTGCCATACAACAATATTGTGTACGCACAAAACTGACTTAAATGAATAAAAAAATAAAAGGAAATGTCTACAGGGGATGTCTACATGACTCCACAGTGTGTTAGGTTTGCATTTTAATACCTCTTCTGAACTTTTTAAATCTCCCCTCTGATAAATGCCCCCATATTACATCTATATAAAAAACTAAAACTGATACTGAAACCAATAAACATTTCTAAACAAAAAAAACAAACAAACTAAAAATAAAATAAATAACAACCAATGAAAAATACAAAACTGAACTCTGGACGTGATACAATTGGTGATTTTATTTTACCCACCTGGCTCTGCTGCAGCAGCTTCTGGCAGAGTTTCAGAACAGAGGAGACTCCTCGGCGTCGGGCTCGCACCTCCGAACACAGAGACTGGAGGGTGACAAGAGAGAGGAAAAGGTCAACAAATAATAACACAGTAAATATCCAAATTATTACAATTCAGATACGAACACAACAGCGGATTTTAAGCTCATGAAACACCTTCCATTTGCTGTTTGTGTCTCTGTCTGGCAGCACAAAGTGATGTGCTTTACATTTGTACTTTGTTTGTAATAAACTGAACAATACACTGTGCATTGAGTGAATATCACCAACAGTTCACCTGCAAATACAAAGATTAGATCAAGGGTGTAGGTTTTGTTTCAACACTGTTCAGGGGGTCGGGTTCTGACAGAAAATTTTGAGCATCAAACGCTTAATTTCCTGCATTCATGTGAATATTTATGCTACAATTTATGGTTTATGTGTCTTTAATTTTGTTAAAATAAAGGTCCTTTGCTACTTTTATTTATGTATGTGTTCTAAATATTGAGGGGGACATCTGGAAATCTACACCTATGGATTTGATAAACTCAGTTGTTCATTTGTTCATTTGTCACATGGTAAAAGGAGTGCCCTTGCATAGCTCTTTTCTAGTCTGCCAGCCACTCAAAGTGCTTTTTAAACTACATATCACATTCACTCATTCACACACTGGTGGCTACACAAGACAGCCGCATGATCACCCCTCCTGAACACGGGCGGCGCCTCTCTGTAGCCGCCTCCACAGGAACAGGATAGCACCACATGGCACAACAGTCCTGATTCACTGTGAAGCACTCAACTACTCTCCTTCTCTCCCAGAATCCTCTGCTCTGTCAGATCGGCACATGGAAGAAGAGCCACGTGGTAGAATGATGCTGTCCAGGATTTAGCTAAGTTTTGGTAGATCCAAGGCTATTACAGTTCCTGATGTCCTGGTGGAAACTGATGGGAGGTCATCTAGTTTATTTCCAACACCTGTGCAATGGCTACTGATATTTAGATCTAGCAGAAGTCGGCAGAAGAAGAGTGTACCGACTGGTGAGATGACTTCCTCATCCCGACGAGTGCAGCTACACGCCACCACTCTCCAAAGCCAACCATAAAAGCCACCATCAACACTTGCAACATAGACAGTAGTGCCTAAATTTAGCACAAATTTAGTGGAGCTGCCAAAGAGGTGACTGGAAGCATCTGTGCCTACATCACAGCATATCAATTGACTGCTCATGTTCCTTCAACCATCAGACTTTGATGTCATGATGTCAGTGTGGTCACAGATCTCAGCAATTAATTCGGAGAGTCAAACATTAACATCACTGACAAGACGAAACTGTGAAAATGGAACCAAAGTTGTTAAAAAACAACAGACTGATCCTTTAAGCTAAAGTTAAAAACCAACGAGTCCAGACAAAAGCTACATTTGGTTCTATTTATTCTTTCCGTTCTCCACAGCTCGGTGCAGTTTAATTCAGGTCATTCATAACAATTAATTAGCATAAAGTCAAATTCAGCACACAGATCCTTGATCAGCAGTAACAGTGCATAAAATAAATGACAACAGCCAATATTCTCCCCTCTGCTCGGCGCTCTGCTGCTGTCTAATAAATGCAAAAAAGGGGGAAAAAGAAACACAAGGATTGGCAGTGCCTATTATAAATCACTATATGCTGATGAGTTTCCACACCCAAAGGTCAGCGAGTGTGTGTGTGTTTGCATGTTTACTCATGCAGGCGTGTGCACAAGTGTGTGTGTATGTAGATGTGTGTGCAAACATATGCATGTATTTCTGAGTGTGTGACAGAATAAAGGGGACAGCCTTACTCCTCTGCAGCAGCGACCAAACACGTCCAAGCCCCAAACTATTTATGCTAATCCTGCCCGCTCGCTGAAAAGCACTTCCTTTACATTTTCTTTACATTTTTCCAATAAATATTAAACACTATTACAATGAAATGGGATTCTCTTTCTCCCTCTCCTTCCTGCATGCACACACACACACACACACACACACACACACACACACACACACACACACACACACACTGCCGCTCTCTCACACACTCTCAACTCTTCTTCTTCTGTCTTTCATCTCCTCGTTCTTGCTCTCTTCAGTTTAGCATATTTGTGGCTCACCTGTTGTCTAAACAGGAGATGGGGATGCAGAATACAGCAGACAGGATCAAGAGGACAAGCCCGGTGTGTGTTTGTGAGGTTGCAGATAAATTTATTCCAAACAGGAGGTGTGTATTACGTTGAAGGAGGAGGCTCGAAACAACAACAAAACGACTGAGTGATACTCGCTCTGCGCCAAATAACTGCAGCAGACAGCGTGGAGCGAGCACAGGAAGATGAATTAGACTAGATTGAAGCTGGAACAATAATTCTGCGTGTTAGAGTCAGACGACGACGGTCATAACTCTAAAATCTGCTCCACAAAGTCTGCTCCAACAACAGAAAGTCGAAGTCATTGACTGAGAAATATTTTTACTATAAATATGAGCTGCCGAGCTGAAAAACTTCTTCCCGTCAGCCCTTTGATTGGTGAAGAGAAGTCAGATGTTGGGAACGTTTGTAGGATCTGATTTCATCCACTTGGTAATTGCATAACTTTGACAAACATGGCAATAAATGATCGCAGCTTAACGGGAGATTGAAATGATTCGCTTTAATATATAATCAATACAGTTGTTTACACAGGCCGCCAAATGGCTGCGACCCAAAGTCTATTTTTACAGATCTGTTTTCCTCCGACTTAAATAACTACACTTACTTTCTGTTGGGCTCTTAGTGCTGCCAGAACACTGCTAATGCACAGAATTACTGTGGCTGGATGCTTGAGACTCTCTAAACTTAGCATGCTTATGCAGGATGCAGCAGTGCACGCATTGGCAAGCTCCTTAACTGTCTCATCCCGTGCTCCGAGAGCATGTAATACAGGTAGTCCAGGTAGTAATACAAGTTGACACTGGGCTGGCCCAATCACATTTTTAAACTCGTCCCCCTTTGAGCCCCGAGCCATCATTAAACAGCATCTGCAACAAAAAGTCTGTCATATTTTAGAAAACAAAACACAAGGCAGATGTGGAGAAACTGCAGGTCAGAAAAATTTTAGCACCTTGCTGCCTGCTCACAGTAACTCAGTCTTGTTTCTCAACTCTTCTGCCGCGAATCACCAGGGGTCTCATTTATAAACATCGCATACGCACAAAATGAGGCCTGAAAGAGGCGTACGCCATTTACCACGCAAAAGCTGCGATGTATAAAAACAGACTTGATGGAGATGGCAAATTGGCGACACAGATGGTGAGGTGGAAGCCTGAGAAGTTGAGATTGAGTATCAAAGTATGGGCTGGTTTTATTTCTGAAGTTTGAAAACTTAGTCAGATTAGACTGAATAATTCATACTGTAAGCCCGAAGGCATGCAGAATATACTGTTCATATTGTCCTTTAATTTGTATATTTGATCTCACACCTTCGTACCTTGTTTGGCTTGTTAAAGGAGTCATGTAGTTTGTGACCTTGAGTAGCAGTATGAAGAAATGATTTTAATACCCAAATATTTACAAATGTTTTATAAGGAAGTCAGTGCATTCAGATACTTGTTAGGAGTAGAGGAAACACACAGTGTGCAAAAAAAAACAAAAAACTCCATGACACTCTCTTTGTTAAGTGACGGGGGCCCTATTAGAGCATTTACGGTATGTATTTTAGTTTTCACTTTGTCTTGACTCTATAAAAAACATTTCGAAAACATATTTTCAGTGGATGGGATCAGTCTAAATGCTGATAAATATGACTTTTACCGTCATCATCAGTATCATGATTGCAGTTTGGTCAGCTTGAAATACAACAAGTCTTTTCTGTGAGAGTTGATTTTCAGACAGAGAAGAGAAAGAGAGAATCCTAAGTCTCTATTGTTTCTGCACTGCTGCTTTTTATGCACTGATCCCTCTCTCTCTCTTCCTCTCTTTCTCTTTGGTGGGTCGAGCCTGGCTGGGCCCATATTGACTCAGAGGGCTCTACAGACACAGTCCGACAAATATTTGCTAAAAAGCTTTTCTTCCAAAATACATGGAAAGCCGTGGAGTGGCTGCAGAGGAAGAGAAAAGAGACGGAGGATGTAGAGGGAGGGATGAGGTGGACAGAAAAGCTGAAAACAAGTACGAGAGAGAGGTCAACTGAGAGGAAGAGGAAGAGTAGAGTGAAGAGAGAAACAGGAGAGAGAAGATTAAACTGGGAGATGAAGGGGATCGGAAAGATAAAGACAGACAAACAGAGAGACAGAAAAAAGACGAAAAACTCCTAATTCTGCTGATCAAGAAAACTTCTCAGTTTTTAATTGTTTATGCGATGGGTGTGTCCAGTAGCGTTGCCTCAGGGTTGCATCTCTGCTTTTTGCAGATGATGTGTCGATGTTCTGATCGTTTCTTTGAGCTCTGACTTCCTGCAATAATTTGCAGGTATTTTTTTGTCGTTTAATGTCATGGCATTCTGTCGGACAAAACAGCAGATTGCTCAGACCATGTTGGAGATGAACTTAACACATGGAGTTTGGTTCTTTTGATCCAGAACAAAGATCAAATGTTGCATTGTTGTGTTTTGTATGTGCTCCCGATTGTGTTCACAGACATTTTACAAACACACCAAGGGCTGTGAACATAAGACCATGACTGACAGGTGGCTCATTGATCGAACCGTTTTAGTGATGTCATCTTGCATCAATAGGCTACATGGATCCACGTGAGGTAATGAAATGCAGGTGACTCACAGCAAGTTGTGCACAACTTCAACACCGTGTCCTAACTGGATGCCACGCGAGCGAGCGTCAGCGTCTACATCAGTTTGATTGCACTGTTTTCTATTGAACTGTCCTAACTACCTGCCAGCAACTGTCATAAACAAGCCAAACAGGTAAATGCACCAGAGTTTGTTTGAAAAGAACCAAACAGGTTAGGTGTGAAAGTATCTTGAGGTAATGTTTATGAATGAGAGGAAGATGAAGCACAAATCAAGAGGTGCACTGGCACCACGTCAGCACTTGCGTCAGAGTTGTCCCAGACTGTCATGGAGAAAAAGGGAATGAAACTTCAGGTGAAGCTCTTGATTTAATCAGTCTATGTTCCAAACCTCACATATGGCACATGACCTTGGGTAGGGACAGAAAAAACAAGCCACCAAAATTTCCTTGGCAAGGTGTTGGACTCCTCCTCAGAGACCAAGAGAGGAACTCAGAAGTCCAGGAGGCGCTCAGAGTACAATTATTGCTCTGTCTTATTAAAGACGCCACTTAATGAGGGTTTGTCTTCCCAATGCTGTGTGGGAATGTCCTGCATCCCTTAGAGGAGCTGGACAATGTGGCTACCTGATGGCCACAGTGAGAGATGCACAAATTAAAAAGAGATGCCGAAAATCAGTATCGGCCAATATCTGCCATGTTACTGCCATCAGCCTATCAGCAAATAAGATTTTATTCAATGATGGCAGTGGCCGATATTTTCTGTTGTGTCACATCGATTTTACGCAGGCTACAAGACAGCCCTGAAGCCAATCGGTATCTCGATGAAAACCGAAAATGTGTTTTGGTGGAACAGAGTCTTCCGCAGGACTAAAGGACATGGTATAGCTGCTTTTGTTGCGTCAGAGGACGCACCATATGTTTTCCCCAATAATGCTACACTTTGAACAACAAATCTGAGTTGACATCGGCAGCACTAATGGCTAACAGAGGTTGCACTGAGTTACATTATGATGCGTTCAAGCTCTGTTTAGTGAAAATGAGAATTTGGTGAAGGTGAATTATAGTTATCATAGTTTTTGGCAAAAAACTTCCATAGAGTTGTTTGAAGGAGAAATTTGTTGATGTTTTCACAACACTATAAAACAGATATTAGAGAAGGAATTATAATATATTATAAATAATAAAAGACTACTGAAGCAGTTATTTTTTAAAAGATTCTTTTTTTTGAATGAAGGTTATTTTAAAGGTTGTTTGAAATAAATGTGTATGATTGAATTTGTGTTCATTTAAAGGCTGAATAGCTTTCCCTGGCACAAAGGGGGTAAGAAATAACAACAAAAGTTAATGAGAGTCAAGAACATACTCACTTTGTTAGCAACATTAGCCATAATAGCTGGAATGAAGAATACTTTACAAGACGGCTAAGCTGTGACAGTTTTCAGTTGAGTTTCCAAGCTTGTTATGGATTTGTGACATGCCAGTTTCCTGTGGATTATCTCTCACTTAACTTTTTGGGGGTCGTCTTTGAGAAATTTGCAAACTATTCCAGACGCTTGACTTTTTGACATCTTGCCTGTGTATCTTTAAGCCTTTCACATGTGGTAAAACTGTCAGAGTTACAGTATTGCTGGACTGCAAGTGATCAACATCAGATTAGAACAAGTCAGAGTCACAAAACTATCACTATGTTTCAATTTACCTGTCTGAGTGTAAGTACAAATAACCAACACTATTTCTGGATTTATGGGCTATTTGGGATTATTGGAGTTTTGCAATTATACATATTTATCTATAAACTGAGTATTTGAATATTGTTGTGGATGTTGATTTCCATGGCAACAATCAAAGTTTCAAATATTCAGGGCAGCCGAAACAAAACGAAGCGAAGTGAGACGAGATGAGATGAAACGAAACAAAACAAACGTTTGTTTGCAATAGCTTCCAAGTAAAAAACCCTAGCATCACGTGCATAAAATAAAACGGTGCTGCGCGAACACTGCCTCGTTTGGTCATTTTTAGCCTTCTAAAATAAGGCCCAACAAAAAAATCATTATCAGTTTAAGTGTACATTATATTTAAAACACTTTCACCGCTTTACCTGGTCATCAGATTTCCAATGGGGCATTGACACCGTTTTATCAAAGCCACCTGATGTAAGTGTACATGGTAAAGTAGAAAAAAATATTCAAATATAGCGTGCAATGACATTGATATTGATTTTTTAGGTGGCTAAAATACATTTTTCTGCAGTCCTGTCCACAACAGTACTGCAGAAGCTGCTGAGCTTCCATGCCAGTTGTCTAACGGGAACTGACTGATGTCAGCGCGGTATCGGCCTCGAATTTTACCACTGGTGCGTGTCTATCCACTGTCAATGGATAAATAGATGGTTTTTAGCTGAACAAAACAGAGGTTCTTTGAGTCATAACTACAGCATACCAAGATACAAAGACACTCCAGGAACCCTGGTGAGAACCCTCATTTCTCTCAGGGTGTGATGTCATTTCTGTACGTCTCTCAAGGTGGTCAAATTCAAGGTCAACCAACAGGAGACGCAAAAAGAACAAGTGATGTCTTTATCTCCTCGTTTGTTTTCTCTCTCCCTCTCTTCATGTATTTCTCCGTGTGTCACTCAACACCCTCTCTCAGGAAGGGTGACCGACTCGGGATAAACAAAAAGAAGAGGATCTGCTCTACTCTTCCTTTAATTCCCTCTTTACCATCTCTCTCTCTTCCTTTCTCCTTCTTCTCGAGCTCGATCTGTCTCTCCTCCTCTCCACCCCCCTCTATCTCTCTCATTCTTAAATCTCCCTCTCCTAAAAACAAAATCCTCTTAACTCTCCTCCACCTCCTCATCTCCACAATCTAATTACCGAGACCTGCCGTGAAGAGAGGGATGGAGGGAGAGCAGGCAGGGAGGGAGGAGAGGATAGAGGATAGAGGAGAGTGGAGGTTGTTAGTGTGGTTGCTACGTCAGTGTTTTTAAACAGTAAAGCACTTTGAGATGAGACTCAGACACAAGACCAAGACAGGGAAACATTTAAAGTGTGTTTATACCAGTGTCAATACGATAACTGAGTTCTGCTGCTGAAATCAAAATGATTCAATGATGTTAAAACGGCAAATGCACAGTTTGCATACAGTCTCTTTCAAAATAAACATACTACATTGATGTAACACTGCAAATTGATGGGGTTTTTTTTTCCTTCAACAACAAACTGGCGCGGTTACGTTTAGGAAAAAGAACAGGGTTTGGCTTTACATTCATACGGAAAGCAAACCGGCTGAAAGTCGGTGGTTGTTGGACTCATCCGCTATCATTCCCACCCACCCCACTCAAACTTTAGCCCCCGTAATTTACGTTGCTGTCTGGCTGCATTTCTACCTGACACTGCCAGGCACATTACAGAATAACAGTCACTGGCCGCATATCATGCTGGCTTGAAAGGACGGCTTGACAGCGACACCAGAAGTCACTGACCAAGCACTAGTATTCAACAACTTCGGAGTGAGCCTAGTTTGTTACTGTGGTTAGGTTTAGGAAAAGAAACGTGATGACAAGGTACCTAAAAATGACTCAAAGTTCACACAATTCTGAACACACACTTCTTGGGGAAAGTCCCACTGAAAAGTCCTGTGTTTTTTGACCTATCCACCATCTTAACCTGCCTCCTTACAGGGACCGCTCAGGACAGCTCCCTTTGTTACTCCTATCAGCACATTGTTTGCAGCCTTCCAAGATGCATGGATTATGCACGTATTACTTGCTCATGATTATAGGAAAATGTACGAACAATGCATTAGAAGGAGTGTTTAAATTTCTTTAACCTTGGCTGTATGCCAATGGAAATTTCGTACAATTTCTTCAGTAGTTTTTTCATCCCGTTCTTTTGCATTGCATTCTTGAAAGCAGCACCGATAAGGAGTCTGGCTCCAGTTTATTTTTTTCCTTGTCAGGGTCATCGGAACATGTGGATGATGCCGTCGAATGAGCATTAGCATGTTGGATGTGTTTCCATTCACATAACTTCCAGCTCTGGCCTTTCATTTGCGCTCGCCTTAGTGACTGAGTCGCATGTCACACAGCTTGTTGTGTTGACCTCAGCACCAGCTCTAAAGGCGCAGGCCCTTGGGTCAAAGTTTCCGGGTGGAACTTGAGCTTGTAAACTTTGGTTCCGCATTATGTGCATCAATGTAATAATTGTCAGGCGCAACCAATGAAGATGTTTGTTCACATTTGATAGATGCGACGTAAACGGTCACACTCTGAAGCCCTGAACTGAGATAGTGAGAAGACAGTATCACACTGGTAGAATACATGCAACTACTTTAAAAGGAGCCATATGCAGTTTGTTTGTATTAAGTTTCACTTCTGCTTTACCTCTACTTCTCTCTTCTGAAAATATACAAAGATATGAAAAACTCAGACATATTAAATCATCATAACATCACTTATATAAGTGTCATCTGCCATTGTGCTTACGTTTAGGCTAAAAAACTGATGTCAGTACCTTCATACTTGAGGATCTGTTTCTCAGACTGAAGTTCCTGGATCATAATTCACCATCTCACTGAAACTTGGAGCGACATGTCAAAACTAATGCAGCCTTTTAAAGGTATTTTAACACCTGTGTAAGTCTTATACAAGTTAAAAGTGAGGGAAAGACTGGGAACAGTGAAAACTAATATAAAAAATAAAGAGAAGAAGACAGGAGCATGAAGACAAAGACAAAGGATAGAAAGGGAATATAACATATAGGAATGACACAGTCGTTAAGAAAGAGTGAGAGTGAAAGAAAAACAAGAGAGAAAGGACAAGAAGTAAAGAAGACAAGGACAAACTGTAAAGAGAGGAGAGACAGGAATAAAGAGAGACAGAGAGAGAAGGAGAATTTTGGCTGCTTGCGCAGTGACCCAGTGGATATTTCAATCAATTACCATTAATTAGAAATCTCTGATTAATTCTATTTGTTGATTAAGTCAATTAAAACCACAAGCACTTGTTATCGCACAACGAGCCTAATGAATTCCTGTCGACAATTTGTTCCCACACACATATTCCCTCTGCTGCTGCTAATACCGCCTACAGCTAGCAAACTTTGTCGTTTGCATACTCTTCTCCATCTCTCCCTCTTTTCTCTCCCTCTCTCTCTCTCCACGTCTGACATTTCTGTCTTCCTTCCTGCATCGTTTCACTCCTTCCATTTTATCCTCTCCTCTGTTCTCGCTCCTTTACCCTACTATCTCCCGGTTACTCTTTCATTTCTTTGTCTCAGTTTCTTCCATCTGTCCGGCTGAATTTATAAAAAATATAGAAGTTACTGTACAACCATATTCTGCCTCTGGAGGTTTGTTCAAGAGCACCTTGACAGTCGTCATTGAGCAGGAGGAGTGTGCAGAGATCACTTCCTTCAGGGTTTGGAAGCATAAATCTTTCACTCGCAACCTTGTCCTCTAACCTCAAGGCTAGGGATTCCCAAACTTCAGTCCAGGGACCTCCAGGGGTTCTTCACACTGACTGAAGGTACAGTAAACATGGTGTACAACAATTCTGCAACCTTCCTCTGGAGATTTAAAGTCTTGTTTTGGAGTGAACTCAGTTTTGGGTGCCTGTAAATCAGCGGTGAAGGACACAGAGTGAAGTCAAAGGTAAAACATCTCAGGGATGTTATTCCTGTTGACGCAGTGTATTTGTGATGAACTGCTGTGGTACATCTTCAACTTATTTTTAATCTTTTATTGTGCTCTTTATTGTTGTTTTGAGGATGTGCGGGGCTGCTAAACAGGTCTCCATACTGTGACCAAAATGGTTGCATATGCAGGCATTTTTTGTGAGCATACGAATTAAAATTTTACGAGGTTGTAATCATACGATTGCATGATGCAGACTGAAGGTCCAGACACACCAAACCGACTTCAGAGAACAAAAGCCCCCTGCTGCATCGCCTCAAGTCGCCAGACATCAGCCAAAAAGTTGCACATGAACGTATCACAAAGTAGCAGCCAACAGCTAACCAGCACTTATGTTCTGCACCTGCATGAAATGAAATGATTCTCCACACCAGCAGACGGCGGTACTCTGTATTCATCATTCAAAAAAGGAAACTGGAGGACCGTCTTGAAGCTACTTAGTCCATTAGCACATTAACAACACAATTCAATGTTTAAAGAACAGAGTATGTTCTAAAGCTTAAGAAAAATAATCTAACTTTATGGAACAAGTTTATTTTGATCTCAGACGGAAGACCCAAAAACATAATGCCTCCAGTGTCGGCTATTGCAGCTATTATCAGTTTAGCTGTGCCGTGCCACACTGAGCTGTGCCAGAGATGGACCATCTCCGATTAACACCCTCAAGTAGGCAGCAATGACGTTTCTCGACACCAGCCAACCCCGATGACCCCTCGTCTCTCCCTCAATCCTGTGTGTTGCTGACTCCCCTCTGTCTGCAGGAGACCAGAGAGAAAGACGTTTTAAAAGTACCTGCTCTGCTGTGTGATGGAAAAACACATGCAGCACAAATGACGGCTGACTTTAGGCGTGGATCAGCCTGCTGCTTTGAAACGTCATCACCAAGACAAGCCGTCATCAGTTTAAGGCACATCTTCAAGCAGGAAGTCCTGTTGTAATGGAAATGCAAATCTCAGCTGTGCTGGGCTGACGGCCCAAACCAACCCAAGACAAGTCAGCCCACGACTGCTGAAAGTGGTACAGGTAACACTATCTAGAAGAATGTCGACTCATCTAAGAGGCTTCTTCAGCTGATGGAGAACTGAGGAAACACAAATAAAAGCAAATCATGTCATTTCTTACCTAATTCCGTCCATATATTTGGCCTGTATCTATATTGGGATGGATTTATAACCTGAAGATGAATATATCAAAGTTTTAAAGGATGTTTTCATGTTGGACCTCAGTGACCGTCGCTCCTATAAAAATTATCTGAATTTTCTTTGATGATGTGCTTTGTATCGTTTCATAAGACTTCTTGGAGCGGGTCACACAACATTATGCAATGAAACTTGATGCCCTGCCTCCGCTGACCCAGAATCCATCTGTTTCCTGCTCTACGGTTTTTAACATCACATATAAATGGGGTCTGAAAGTCAGCGGGATTCGTTAAGGGCTTTTAGAGCAATTCACTGAAAATGGAAGCAGACAATAAAGCAAGATGTAGCTCTCCCACTCACTTCACCGCCGTGTTTGTGACATTTATGGCGAAAACCTGGCAACCTGGATGCATTAACATATCAATTTAGTACTCTGACAAAGTGAGAGCTCGACTCCAGAGTGAGACATTTATGTTTCCGTTTTTGGGTTTCTCCAGAGTGACTCATGATGAGGTCAGAAACAGTGTGGAGGGTTTTTTCCTTTTAACGTTACAAGAAAGTGACACGTTTCTGTAAAAATGTAGCAGAGATTAAAGGGACAATGTACACTAAGATACCCCTAAATTAATCTATATATATTTACACCTGTAGTGCTATTTATCAATCCAGATTATTTTGGTGTGAGTTGCTGAGTGTTTGAAATATCAGATCTGTGCATAAGGAAGGAGGCATGCATCTACTCATGGACAACATGTAAACATAACATCCTCCTCTGCTGAGCTGTAAGGTTAGCTTGCTCAGTAATGCTGCGTGAGCTAGCAGTGGATTCACGCTACCTTCTGCGCAGCGATACAGTTCGGTAGACAGAAAATAGTTCCTATGTGAAACGGCTCACAACAAGAGTAACCATATCCAGTCCAACGGAAATTTCTGTCTTTACAGTTTTTGGCTGATAAATAGCGTAAATTTGGCAGTAAATCTTTTGAAAAATTTGCGCACACACAAGTCTCTCCCCAGTGCTTAAAAAAGTATTTGACATACCGGATCCCTGTGAACTGTGAGTTGTTTTAAGGTACGTCCTCACCATGTTTCTTTTGCTAAACCTAATGACAGTAACTTTACATTGAAATACAAAAGATATCATAATAGAACTAGAAATCTTTATTGTCATTGCATGGGAACACAGTGAAATTAGTCTGTGACACTCAAGTGATACATTCCAACAAAGAACATACAAACACAAAACACAGGATGGCAGAATGGCAGTAGTAAACATCTTTGATATTTGTTTTATTTAGTTTGCTGATGGCTGAAAAGGAAATGTCTCCGAGTCTGGTTCTCACGTTTTGGCAGCTCTGTGGCGTGTGCTAGATGACAACAACACTAATTGTTCTATGAGAATACCTCGACTATTTCCAGGGTTAGAAAAACATTTAAGACTGAACTACAGATCCTGTTCACATCACTGAAAGCTTGTGTGAAAGAAGTTTTCAGACCCTTTACTAAAGTAAAATTACTAATACAATGCTGTCACACAAGTGCAGTAAAAAGTACAATATTTAGTGGAGCTGAAGTATTAAGTAGCATGAAATGTGAATCCTCAAATACTTCAAATTTGTCCTTAAATAAAGTTCCACCACTGCCTAAAGCATGATGGGAAGTGTAGTGCCGAAAGCCCAGTCCAAATTAAAATGGAAATAAGAAGAAACAATAGACTGAGGGTGATACAATCAAAGTAAAGACACGCAGTAACTCTGCTTTAACAGAATCAGTTCAGTTGTTTGATTAAAGGAAACGTCTGTGACAAAAAGCTTGGTGGCCTTCCTGTGAGAGTCAGAATGGATTACTGCTGACATCATCAGGTCTTATTGATTATTGTAAATTATTAGCTGAAGTCCTTTTTGCCCGCTTGACACACGCAGCGACGGTTCAGGGATGAAAGCTTTACTCTTAAAATATTCAGCAGCAGTAAACAAATGGAGGATATATGAAGTCTTTGTGAGTGAAAGCATTTACTGTTCTCACTAATGCAGCGGAGCGAACACGCCGCGCACAGTTAAAACGCTGCTATCAATAAAATCCAATCTCCCTCTGTCTGTCTGCATTTCTCTGTATATTCGTCTTTTCAGCTCTTTCTCTCATCCGTCTCTTTCTTCCTTTCTTTCTGTGTCTCACTTTACAGGCTGTTCCTGCGTTCCTCGCTGGTCTCTCCATCTTTGGCCACTCTCTCCATCTTTCCCTCTCTCCAGGTCTATCACTTTTCAGTTGTTCCTGCTCTCTCTCTCGTTCTCTCCATCTTTCACCTTGTCTCTACCTCTTGTTCTGTCTCTCTGTTTTTCCTGCTGTTTTAGCAGATGAAAGTGGTTTTCTCTTCTGTCTCTATTTGTCTTTCTCTTCTTACTCATGTCTCCAGGGTCGTGTTTAGCTTTCTATCGCCACTGAAATAAATATTAGTCAAACATCTGGATATTACAACGCATGTTAGGCGTGTCATCTCTCCTGCCTCCTCTGGAGAAACTCTAAAACTCTAAGTGGTTTGCTCCATGGGCATGTAGCTACTTCTATGTTTCAGATGATACGTCATGTTTGTAGTCGACCAATGAAGATGAGTTTACATATCACCTTGGGTTCGTCCTTCACCTTCTCAAAATGATCCCACACTTTGGATTTCCTGCCCGACATGTTATTAACTAGCCTGTGGAATAACCGCAGGTACCAGCCCTGGAAATTAACCTGACTCCTGTCTGACTGCTGAGCGTGGACACTTCCTGTGGCTGTGCTTTCAAAGTAAAGTCACACATGGTCCAGTCATATAGGTTTGGATTTATTTTGACAAGGTGCAGCTCCTGATAGAGTTTCACTTTTGTTTTGTTTTGTTCCCCTGCGACTAAGTGATCAATGAAATCTTGCCGACTAATGACCTTTGTTGTCGACTAACATTTGGTTGATTATCAGGGGGGCAGCCCTACCTAATGTACTGATTAGGGGTGGGGGAAATAATTGATTCTGAGATGCATCGTGATGAGGATGTGGATGATTTGGCATTGAATCACAATTGTCAATAATCGATAATCTAAATGTTTATAACGTGATGTTGACGGAATGAAAGAGGCGGAACTCAACCACGAGATCAATGCATCATCATCAACTCTTTTCTCACCAGCGTCTTCTTCTCTACCTCCATCATTCTAACCATCCCTTTCTTTTTGTTTCGTCTTGCATTTTTAGCAGATTAAACACCAGTTTTCTTTCTTTGGGTTTCTCTTTCACCCCCCATCTTTCAGTTATCTCTCTGGACCGCTCTTTCTTTCTCTCTGTCTCTCTTTTTTCTTCCAGGACTTTCTTCTCTTTCCGTCTCTATTCTGTGTTTTGATTCTGTCTCTGTCTCCACTCCTTTAAGCAGATGAAAGGGCCGAATGTTTTCTTCTCCTCCCGAGCAGATGAAGATGAAAGTCTGATCTTGTTTGTTGGCGCCGTTACCGCGGCAACGTCTCACCTGTTTGCTTCGCCTTCAACCCCTAACGAGCAACTCTTAACGAGAAAACACCCCTTCAAAACACCGACGGGAGCAAACACACACTCACACACACAAAATCCAAGGAGCACCAACAGAAGTACAACCAAGAAACACACACACACACACACACACACAGGCATAATCAAAAGACACACACACACGCACACACACAGCCTGAGTTTCTGGCGGGGAGTCGGTGGATCTTTAATCCTCATCATGCAGCAGGTATCGATATCAGAGCCTCGCTGTCACCTTCTATTAGCTGCCTGAGAGAAGCTGAGGGGGGGCTCATATACTGAGGGGGAGGGAGCTGTAGTTTGTGGACTGTGGTGCGTATAGATGTGATGTCACCGTACACACAAGTCACACTTCATCCACAGAGGCAGACACACAAACAAACATTCAGCATATGTCCAATACATTAAACATAAAAATGCTTCTGACCAATCAGCTTCACAGATAAACTTGACATGATGAATTCTGATCTGATACTTAAAGGAACAGTTCACCCAAAAACAATATAAAATGTCAGACTGTCTAAATAATAACCCTAACCCATATTTGTGTTTACTGCTGGGCAGCTACCTCCAGTGGACATATTAATTATGACAGGAGCAAAGGAGGAAGTCAAGTGACGTAGTATGAAGAGCGACAAAGTCTGCATGAGGAGGAGGTCGGGTTGGATGGATGGGTCAAACAAACACAGGACTTTGACTCAAGAAGTTATGTGTGAACCCAAAGGTCAATGTTGACTCATTTTAACGTACATGCGTAGCTTGAGTTGCGTAACAAATGTGCTTATTTTAACCCAAACCAAAATGATCTTTTCCTAAACATAACCGAGTGGTTTTATTGCCTAAACTTTACCAAACCACGACAGTTTCACAGCGTTAACCTCGTGTTTAAAACTGTGACTGTTTTAAAACATTAGTTACTGGATGTAACTCCAGGTCTAAGAGTACATGTGCAGGTCATAGCAAGGTTAGGTATGAGGTGTTGTAAATTGTATAAAGTACTCACCTTCCTAGTCTCCCTATGATTAAGTTTTCAATCAATTGCATTAATGAGACCAGGCTGTTCTCACAAAATGTTTGCATGTACACTAAGTCATACATATCCCAAGTATTTTGAAAGGCTGCGATCACGTGATCCAATGTGGTGACGGCAGTAAACAAGGAAGCAGTCCCGAGCGCTTGTAAGGAGGCAGGTTAGGGTGGTGGATGGGTCACATGTTCCTTGTGAACTTCGAGTCATTTCAAGGTACGTCCTCACCATGTTTCTTTTCCTAAACCTAACCACAGTAACTTTCATTGCCTAAATCAAACCTCCGTTACTTTAGGTTAACTATGTAACTGTACTTTAAGGACATAACTTCATTTGTGGGGTGCAAATTCGCAGGGTATGATACAAACTGTTGTATGAGAATACGTTGAGGAGAGCAACCAAAAAATGAGAGCATATCAGTGCAAACACACTTTGATGGAGTCTCAGCAAGTAAGGTCATTAAACGTCTGAATAAGTCCCTGAAAATTCCTGTGCAGCGTTATTTGCTGCAGAATCTCTTGTGCACGCGAGCCCAACTTAAAATTCTTTAATGGGAGGATGATCTGAAAATGCTGTGAATGATTGGGTACAAGACACTGTGATAATGCTGCACAGGAATTTTCATTCAGCTTCGAGTTTTTTTGGATGTTTAATAACATTTTTGCCGTCTTTCATTTGGCCTCTGTCAAAGTCTGTTTGCACTGATATGCTCTCATTGTTTGGGCACTCTGCTCTCCTTAATACCATTCAATAGAAAACTTTCTGGTCTCACAGAGAGCGTCGGGAGGTGAGAAGTATATACAATTCATATTGTTTTGGGGTGTTTTGGTGTTACTCTGGGCTGTCCAAGACCTATGTTGATAATCATTAGAGCAAAGTGGTGATCATGATCATGTGATGGCAGTTTTGCGAGCTTTAAAACCCCCAAACAAAATTTTCACCATGTGACGTTTGACTGGAGCACAGCATGAAATGATGCACAGAACACTGTCCAACAAGGCACCCACTGACATGTACGTGCCAAGTTGGCAGGTATATTTCTTTATGTTCAGCATCATTTAAATAAAGTTAAAGTAAAGGTCCAGATTTTTTTTTTGAAGTCTTACTTAATACAACACTCCCACTTCATATTTTTGTTGAAAGAATTATTGCTTGCTTCCTTTGCATTCTGGCTGTAAAGCGTTACCTTGGTGGAGTGACTGCACTGTAAGAGATGAAGGATCCTCATTCTGTGCAGAAATAAATTACAAAGCAGCCAAATCAAGTGTGTATCTGTGTCCTGGCAGTCGTGTGCAGGTTTGCTGCCAGTGTTTTGTCCCGGCAACAAACCTACATGTGACTGCCATGAAATGTCAGGGCTTGATTAACCCACTCGGGGGCCCCGGGGCAAAAATGAACTGCGTGCCCCGACTGAGAGCCCTGAGGGTCTGAAGTGTTGGGCGGGTGCCCATGTTGCCCAGCTGGTAATCCATCCTTGTATGTACTTATTTCATTCTCTGTGGCTGTCTGTTTAATCTAGTTTACTGGTGTCAGAATAAACACATGTGAGGAGGTTAAGAGTTACAAATGGCATGCGAACAGGTAAACAAAGGACGGCAGGTGGCCTTGCATATGAACAAATAAAAATTTATTCATTTCATTTGGACGATTTGAATGTATGAATGAGATGAGATGAGCCAAAGAAGATCAAGGAGAAGCTTTCCGGTGCCTCAACACTTGTGCCACGAGGCTCGTGGGTGCATGAAGTCAGGTTTTTTTTGACAGAGAGAGAGAGAGAGAAAGAGAGAAGGATAAGGAGGTAGAGAGCGAATAAATAGCACGTTAGGTGAATAAGTACTCTCAGAGGAGGTAGATCTTCAAGTGATTTTTGAGACAGAGAGGAGATTCAAGTCCTGTTCAACAACAGAGGGACAAAGGAGAAGAGTTTGGACTGAGTTTTTCTGCCTTGCACTGACAACAGGACTAGGTGTGTGTGAATATGTTCAAATTTGTCAGGAAGTTAAGGTGGGTCAAAACAAAGAGGAACAAACGTTGGGGGAAGTGCAAGGTGTGCAAGTGTCAACTTTAAGGCCCTGTCTACACAAATACATATATTTTTGACAATGGATACCCTACAGTACATTGATTCTGTTTCAATATAGTGACAAAGGAGATCACCCAAAGATTTGACTGACGCTATAGACATAAACATTTTTTCTTTCTACTCCTCACTGACAAAAACTCCACTTCTGAAAATGTCACACTGCCTGTTGGCTCAACCGATCTTAAACCGAACCCTCATGTCTGTCAGACTTTAAACTGCAGATGCTGTGGTGGAGTGGATAACATCAGGTGCAGCAGACGTGTCTGGTTGTCTATGAAGTAGTTCAGCAATTCTAATTTAGGTGTAAAGTAGTCAAAAAATTTCAAAACTTTTCCATGACTTTTCAAATGAAAACAAATTCTTGTCCTACTCATCCAGCATTTTTCAAACAAATCAGATTTTAACTACGTTCAAACATAATTCAAGCGTACACAGAGGGAGAGACAGAACGCATGGAGGAAATGAAGAAACATACATGATGGTGAACAAAACGTTGTCACATACTGAAACAAATAAGAGCTACGTCACGCTGACGGCTTCAGAAAGTACATTTGCTGTTTTGTTACATTACATGCACCACTTTCATTACAGACAACAATATTCTGGGACTTCTCAAGAACTATCAATGATTTTTACTACTTCCTTCACTTTTCCAGGCCTGGAAAATGTGAATATGTAATTCCATGACTTGTTGACTGATGTCAACTTCAGCCTGTGACATGCATTGTCTGTTTTCAAAATACACTTCTGTTTTCACAGGAAATGTACAGTTTGGATACAGTCTCTTTCAAAATAAAAGCACTATGTCGATACAACACCACGGATTGATGTTTTTTTTCCTTCAACAACAAATGTCATGACGTTTAGCCAACACTTGCACGTCATTGGGTTTAGGAAAAAAGAACAGGGTTTGGCTTTACATTCATACAGAAAGTCGAAAGTCGGTGGTTGTTGGACTCATGCACCACCACTCCCACCAGCCCTACTGAGACTTTCACCTCTTAATTTACGTTGCTGTCTGGCCGCATTTCCCCCTGACACCGCCGGGCACCTTTACAGAATAACACCAACTGGTTATGTATCATACTGATGTGAAAGGACAGCTTTTTTCGTCTGTGTCTGACGCTGAAGTCTCTGAACAAGCGCCAGATTTTGACCACTTCGGAGTGAGACCAGGTTGTAAAACATCCGCTTTCAATCAGTAGTTGTGAATAAAGGGCCTTAAAGTTTGTAATTTCACAGTTTACCAACAGGACTTTTCTGTCAAATGGCCAAACAAGGCATTAATGCTAATAATACTACAGTGAAGGAGTCGACGTGATTTGTCCCTGGTCTCTGAGAATCAAAGGAATACAGACTTATGTTATATGGGAGGTGGGGGGTGAGATGGGGGCGTATGAACAACAGGAGGTGGGCGGGGCACCCAGTCATGAATGGTCCGAGGAAGGGCAGATTCAAATCTTACAAACGGCAGGAGGAAGAGGAGCTGAAAATAGAACGGGCTGAGGGAGGGGGTCATGTGCTACAAATGATGAGCAGGGCCGGAGGGCAAAGAGCAGGACAGGAGGGGTCCGGGGGGATGAGGCGGCCGTGGGTAACAAACAGTGGGGGAGGACAGGTTCATCTACTGTCAACAGCAGGGGAGAGGGGGAGCAGCTGAACAGATAACAAGAAAGAGAGGAAGAAAGAGCTGCAGCAAGGACGACGAGAAAACTACGGGAAGATATAAGAAAAAAAAGAGGAGCAGTGAGACAGATAAAGATAAAGCAGAGAGAGAGAGACAGGCAGGCAGAGAGACAGGTTGAGCTTCACTTCAGAAGAACGAGCTAAACGCTCACACTGATATCCACAATCTATGCTAGCATCTGTGTGTGTGTTATATGTGTGTCGAGAGGTCGCCTCCTGACAGTGTGTGTCCGTCTGACTGAAGGAACAGAGACTTTGAACATGAACACTGATCCATTTCCATTTGCAAGAAAGAAAGAAATATGTTGTTATCGCCTACATTTTCTACAGAAGGTCACAAAGGACAAAATATTATTTATACATTTTGTTTTTGCTTCATCACAAAGTCGCCTCATGATCGCAGAGTGTCCCGCTGAGTGACTTTCACTAAACGGTTATTTCCCGAACACAATGACATTATTACACTGTCGTCTTGTGATTGAGAAGATCACCAAATTATTATTATAACAGGAAATAATATCAATAATGTGATCGCAGGAAGTAAAACTGTATCTGTGGTTTAATGAGCAGTTATCATCACAGGAAAATGTTTACGGTTTTTGTGACAATTCATACAAAAGCCTCGTCCAGGTGACGTGTTGAAAAATCATGCTAAATCATTATTTCTATTTTACAGGGATTTATGTGTTTGTATAACTGTGCTTAATATGAATTATTGTAAAGAGGTGTCATGATTTATTTTTTAACGAAACTCTTCCAAAGAAAGTTCAGTATTTTCCTCTTTTTAAAGAATAACTAGACATAAAAAGACATTTTCTTCATTATAATTTCTTTTATGAAGATTTCTGAACTCTTAACGAAGTGTTGCAGCGTCAGTAAAGACGTGTCATTTATTTCAAAATCTGATTTACAGAAAAGCTGAAGAAATAATATGTTTTTTAAAAAGCGATAAAATCATTAATCAGAGTTTGAAAGCGTTGTTCTTTGACTTGGTGACGTGTCACTCAGCCGTCTGCAGTGTGATACAAACTCAGTGAGATAAAGTGAGAAGATGCAGGAAACAGTTAACCTCGTCTGTGTGTGATTCATTTTCAGTCTCCATATCTGAACACACTCGAGAGCAGGTGAGTATTTGTGTCTGTACCTGCCTCCACTGTGAGTTCATATGTGTGTGTGTGTGTGTGTGTGGCTCAGTCTATTAATTCTCAGTGTGTCCGGCCCCCAGAGCGTCTCCACCACAATAGAGAGTCATCGGAGGCCCGGGGCCTGCTGGAGGAGCGTCTGGCTGACGCCGTATCTTAAAGGAGCGCTAATTCAATTAACAGCCAGGTTACAGACGGACAGGTGGAGGAGGAGGAGAAGGAGGAGGACAAAGTGGAGGAGAAGGACTAGGAAGAGGAGGAAGTGGAGGAGGACTAGGAAGAGGAGAAGGAAGTCGTGGAGGAGGAGAAGTACTGGGAAGAAGAGGAGGAGGCCTAGGAAGAGGAAGAGGAGGACTAGGAAGAGGAGGAGGAGGACATATTGAAGGAGGAGGACTGGGAAGAGGAAGAGGAGGACTAGGAGGAGAAGGAGGAGGACAGTGAAGGAAGAGAAGGACTGGGAAGAGGAGGAGGAGGCCAAGGAAGAGGAAGAGGAGGACTAAAAAGAGAAGGAGGAGGAGGAGGAGGACATAATGTAGGGGGAGAAGAACTGGGAAGAAGAGGAAGAGGAAGACTAGGAAGAGAAGGAGGAGGAGGACGTAATGAAGGGGGAGAAGGACTGGGAAGAGGAAGAGGAGGACTAGGAAGAGAAGGAGGAGGAAGTGGGGGGACTAGAAAGAGGAGGAGGAGGACTAGGAAGAGGAGGAGGAGGACTAGGAAGAGGAGGAGGAATAAAGTAACTCAGTACCGCCTGAAAATCTTGCTCCTGCTCACCTGCATGAGTTTAACTTGACACCTGGCTGCAGTGATATCCAGGTGGACTGCAGGCACCTGTGATGTCACAGTTTGTCACCGTGTTTACAGGTAAAAATCAGCTCACCTGCAGCTCATGACATCACTGACAGATCAGCTGAGAGGGACGTGACATCCTGCTGTTCAGCCTGGTGTTAAGTTTCACTGCAACATTCATCAGAGCGGTTCATCAAACATCACATGACACAACATCTGCAAAGACTCACTCATGTTTCTGACTGTTAAAGATGACGTCACCAAAACTGTGAAAGTGCAAACAGCAGGAGTTCAATGAGTTGCACCTCAGTAGTACCAGAAGGTGATGTGACACGTCTCCATCTACCTGCACAGATCAAACTACCTGAGTGGCTGGTCACCTCTGACAGAGTTATTTTGTTCTTTGGGTGAACTGCTCCTTTAACATTTGTGTGCAGATATTTATGTGTTTGTGTGTGTGTTTAAGTGAGTCCTAATGTCTTTTTGAAATGTCTCCCTACATTTGTGTGTGTACGTGCATGTGTTTTCCAAATTTATGTGCATGTGTGTTTATAAATATGTGTGTGTGCTCCTGCGACCTCTGCCGACCCCCGCTGCTTTCTCATACAGCCGTACAGTAATAAGCTGCAGCGCAGAAATCGAACCCATTTACGAGTTCAAACGCCAAAAACAGACAAATGATCACTAAAATGGAGCCGACTTCTCTTAAAATGGAGCCCCTCCCTCCGTTCACCCCCCCTCTGTCTCTCTGTCTCTCTCCATACAAATGACTGCTATCAATATTTCCAATCTTCATTTCTCCAGAAGCTCAGGGCCTCTTTCTGCCAGAAATCAATGGCTTCCCACTGAGAGCTGCGACAAGGATCAAAAGTACGAGCGGCTTGGCTCACTTTCTTCAGATAAAGTCTCGTTTCTATACAGTTTCATCATTTAGGCAGCCCCTCAGTGTGTGTGTGTGTGTGTGTGTGTGTGTATACGCTGAAGCCTGTGTGTTGTGTTGCTATCAATACTGACCAAATTACAGACCCAGTCGTAAATTCTTTCTGCCTGATTGTTGTGATGTTTGATGACATCACACATAAACATCACACTGTACAAACATGAATGATTTCAGGGCAGATTTTTGTGATTCTAGTAACTTAAGTTTATGTTTAAAATTTCTCTTCCTGGTGAAACATCTTGTAACATGAATGGGAGCCAAATATTCCCAAACTGGAATTACAACCCCACAGATGTATGACTCCGCCCACCAGTCCCCCCTGTGGTTGTATGACTCCGCCCACCAGCCCAGTGTCTCTGACAGTCTCCATCCATGTCAGTGAAAACATGGATGCTTCACACACAGAAGACCTATACAATCAGCACAGTTTCAAGATTAGAGTCACCAATTCAGTATCTGACCAAATGTCTCCCCTTCTGTTCCTGAGATATGACGTTAAAACATTATGATGTCACAGTCAAGCTGACCTTTGACCTTTTGGATATTAAATGCCATCACAGCTATCGCCAGCACAGAGGCATAGTAATTGTGACAACACATATGAAGTTCACACTTCCAGCTACAGTCTCACATATGAATTTCATCACCACCAAATTATTACAGCTGTTAGTTCTGGGAACAAACATGATATTATATCAACAACAAGACGAATCAATACAACACTGATCAGCACTCACAGCTGAAAATATATATGAATATAAACCAATGTCTCTTTCTAGAAATCATGACCTGGTTACCGTATCAGCATCCAGAAGGAGGCATGCACCTACTGCTAGCTCACCTAGAACCACTGAGTTAGCTAACGTTACAGCTCAGCTGAGGAGGACGTCCTTAATGTTAACATCTCACACTATCACCAGCACCAGCCTCTTCTTTGAGCAGATGCACGCTTCCTTCTGTGTAGTTAGTGTAGTAAGTAGAAAGAAAATAGTTCTTACATTAAACTGCTCACAGCAAGGTCTGTGGATTATCTTGATAAAACTGCTGCTCTTCTAATGAGGTGACGATCGTTGCTGCAACAACCCTCAAACCAACCCAACCGCCAGAAAAAAAAGTGTGCATTGTGCATTTTTGCAAACCACAGACACGTTACATTTTCAACCCTGGAAAGAAAAGCAATATTGTCACGGTAAAAAACAACCGGTTTTGTTGTTTGTTGGTCTTGATTAGTGGTCTGCAGCTTGATAGTCGTCCTGTGTTGGCGTCATGCTGTGTTCACACTACGAGCAACAATGCAACAGCATGACCAGCTGCATTATCGCTAAGCTGCTGTTCAAGTGCACACAAGTGCTTGTTAATGTAGTGACATCATGACAGACTTGTGTGTGTCTGCTACTTGCAACAAAGCATCTCCACTGAACATCATCTAATGTTTTTATTTGGTCAAAAAATATCTCTGTGTTTCATCAGTGTCTAAGCTCCATTTTAACGTCACATTTTGCCGCCCTATGTGCGCTGCGATGCACAGAAAGCTAGCATAGCATCAGCTAACTAAGCTAAGTAACAGCACCAAAGCTAGAAACAAACACTATATATTTCGTTAACACTTCACCGGGTCATTGGAAAGCTGAAAAACAATGAAGCCAGCTCATCTTTGGTTTGTAGCGAGTCACACTCATCTGCAGCGACAAGTACAGAGCATCAGTTTGCAGCTTTGTGCAACCAACTTCCACTGAAAATGACATGACCTGTTGCCTGTTAGAAACAATGACATGAACGTACAATGCCAACATTTTCTTTGATACCTCAAATTTCCCTTTGAAGAAACTACGTGCAGACAAAATGTCACTTTTTACTGATGTACCCGGTTTTTAAAAGGATCCCACTCTGCCTTCATTTTCATAACCTAAAAAACTGTCTGTCCTCTTTGACTCACTCAGCAGGTCTAAACTCATGTCGGTCCTCACAAGAATTAAAGTACAAGAGCTCACACACACACAGGGACTGTTCATCATTCTACTACTTCACTTCAGAGTTTTAATAACTTCACAGGGTTTTGATATTGTATCGAAACCACTTTAAAGATTTAATGAGAAATGTTTATGGAATAATTGCTCATAAAATAACTTTTTTCTAATCAATAAAATCATATATACAAGTTTAGTGTGTCTTTCTAAGTGTTTGCAACTTTGTACTTTATGTTCTTATGCATTCATTTATTTATGTGTGTGTATGCGTCTCATTTGCATGTTTCTGTGTGAGTGTTTGTCAGCGTGAATGTATGTGTGTGTGTGCCCATATAGATACATGAATTAATGCACTTCTGTCTGCATTTCTGTTTCAGGGTGTACACTTATATGACGGTGTGTGTGTGTGTGTGTGTGTGTGTTAGTTAGTGGTTGTCAGTCACACGGCAGGGCTAGGCTAATCAGCGCAGCTAGCTGTTCTCTGTGTGATGTAGGCTGATTAATATCCTGTTAGTGTCCCGTGGCTTTTAAGGCTAACTGCTGTTTCCTCTATACATCCATCGCTTCAAAACAGCACTGCCTTCATCTGGCCTCATTAAGACGATGTATTACTATACTTAGCAACACACACACACACACACACACACACACACACACACACACACACACACACACACACACACTCATAGCCAACATGTTTTTTTAAAGCTTGAAGCTGATTGGCCAAAGCTTTGTCACATATTTGAAAGTTAGTGAAGGAAAGTTACGAGACACTGTACCTGAATTATTCACTGTAACTTCTTCATCGTCTCACTTCAATAATGCTCTGTACTTAGTGTTTATGTACAGTGTGTGGAGTGTTTACTACCTTTATTTTGTGCACAGTAGTTGCTCATAACTTTGTAAAGGTTTTTTTTAAGGTCATTTATCTGTACAATGTTTCTGTTATTGATTTTATTTGTTGTTTTCCTCTATGACCAGAAATCAATAACTGTCAGTGTGCATTTTGTTGCTTTTCAGTTGTTCAAATAAAAAAATGAAAGCACTTAGATTTGTAACTGTAATAAAGTACAGCATGTCACTCTGTGGTTGAATTTGTTTTAAACATTTTTTGCAGAACTGAGTATTAATGAAGGTGTTGAGTTAAAGATTACTTCTTGAGGATTTAACTTTATTAGGAGGATTAATCAGAAGTCATTGTGGAAATAATATTGAGGATTTTTAGTTTTTAAGTTTTTGGAGGTTCAACTATTGGAAACTCAATGTCCTGTAAACTACTTGCTTATGCAACTATAAGGAATGTCAATGCCTACCTGCTGATCGGGTAACGCCCAAGAATATTTTTGACAAGTTATGCATGACGGTTTTTCACGTTAATTAACTGCACTGTGGAGCAAAGGTGTCTGGTGTGAGCTAGCATTAGGTAGCGGCGCTGCTCATTCAGCAATTACTGTTAGTAATGTCATCCTGACCTAACACCGTTGCTTTGGAAACATTGTGCCCATCCTATGGTCTCCACTGGGGTCACTCTTGTGAGTAACTGTCCCTATTTTTAGCTGCAAACCCCTTTTAGCATTGTTAACTACTGTTAGCTCTGTCAGCACCGTTAGCAGTATCAGCACAGCTTGTGGTGCTAACATACTTTACAATGCTAAAGGGGTTTGCAGCTAAAATAAGGCTGCTTTCTGACCCGGGCTAGCTAGAGTAGACGGGAGGGTGGCCACCATGTTTGTGCAGCAATGCCACCCATGGGATGGTGCTGCAAGCCTTGATCATGAATGATTGTTGCAGCTAGCTAGCTCCCACCAGACCAAGGTGGTGCACAGTGCAGAGCGGCCAAGGCTAGCTAACCAGTGGAGACCGGAGTGAAGGCAAAGGGGACTATGTTTCCATGTGTTAATGCAGCTAACCAGCTGTCTGTCGGCAAAGCCAATGGAAAATACAATAAAAGCAGGGCGTTAACATCACAAAAATTTAAATTTCACCACCTCTAAATGGATAGCACTTTGAAATGTGAGGCTAAAGCTCACTAGGTCAGTGGAGTGCTGGACCGAAAGGAAAGCGCCTCTTGTTTTTCACACAATTTTGCTTTTTTTTCCTTTCTTCAAATTTAACTAGTTAGTTACCATATAACTGTTGTCAGACTATCGAAAGTAAATTAATCGAAACTGATGTCGCAAGCAACTATGTTCCAGTTGTGGGGAGGAAACACAATGCTGCCTGGAAATGTTTATGTTAAATGTATGTGCTAAAAAGTGATTTAATTCAGTTTAGTGTTACATTTTTTAGTTAAAATTATGACCATTTTTGAATAACTTTATTCAAGGGGTTATGTATAGCCACATGTTGCGGAATAACCAACTAAAAAACATTGTCAGTATACATTTTTTAATCTTAACACAACTGTCAGATCCACTGAGTGAAAACATAATCCGTGTGGCTCTCTATAATCCCTAACATGTAACTGGTGATGCAAAATGGTGACATGTACCATTATATGTAGTATATAATGAAGTTCCTCACATCATGCCCGGCTGACTGAAACACTGCTGGTCCTACCTTGAAGCTCTGAAGCTGCTCCGAGGCGTCTTTGTCCCGTCCCAGGCAGGAGTTGAAGATGAGGAGCTCGGTGTCTCGCAGCCACGCCTTCAGCTCTTTGATTCGAGCCTCCAGCTGCTCCAGGAGCGAGTTGGTCAGCGGGGAGAGCGCCGAGCGAGGGTTCTCCACGGCAGCAACGCCTCGACCACCCACCAGCAGAGAGTTCATGTTGGCTGACTGGTTCTGCTGGGAGGAGGAACTGGGTCCTGAATGCTCCGAGAGGATTTTCTGACAGAAGAGAGGAAGAAAAAGACAGAGGCAGAGGAGTCAATGCAGGGACTCATTGTTATGTCAATATTCCATCATGCAAAGTAGCAAATCTATCAATATGTGCACGATCATTGATCATTTACCTTTGGAAATGTACTGATCAATAACAGGGATGTCATGTATTTATTCCTGCAGTGCTGGAGGAGTGTGTGAACGTTAGTTTGAGCTGCTGTTGAAGATGTAACAATAATCACAATGTTGTTGTTGACATGAGTAGAGTTCAATGTGCTGCTACGACATACATGAAGTCATTTTCTTAAATCCTTGTGTCTCACTTTACTAAAAGTACTTATACAACACTGTGACAACACTACAAAAGTAAGTATTACCAGCAAAATGTATTTAAAGTATGAAAAGTAAAAGTGCAGAAACCTGATCCGCACTGTCAGTGTTTTTGTATTCTATCTGATGTTTTTGGATTAATATCACTGCTGCATTAACGCTGGGCGCCGTTAAACAATTACGATGACCAGCCTCATATCATACTGACGTGAAAGTACAGCTTTTTTCGTCTGTGTCTGACGCTGGAAGTCACCAACAAGTGGCAGTTTTTGACGACTTTGGAGTGAGACCTGATTGGAAAAACATCTGTTTTCAGCTTTGTGACGATGCATTTTCAAGCCGATCCAAGACAAGTAGCTAAAGCTGTCAGACAAATATAGCGCAGTAAAAAGTAAAACTACTGGCTCCAAAAAACAAAGATGGCGACAGGCAAAATGCCAAACTCTAGGCTTCACAACCAGTAGGTGATGTCACAGTACCTACTTCCAGTAATTATACAGTCTGTGGTCAGGACGAGAAAAAGTCTGACTAAAGACAGCCTGGACTGAGTCTTATGACCACCTCACACCAAATTATCGAGATCACAGGAGCGCGCATGAACCTCCAACTGTCAATTATATTCCCACATTGGACCTTTGTCAGCGACAGTAAAATTGCTTCAAAAGTCGCTGGTTGTAAAGCTGACATTAGTTATAGTTCACTTCACCAAATCACATTTATTTCTTATCTGAAGGTAAGTTTATGGCAGTGTTCATGGCGTGGCTATAGTTTATATTGACTCTTCACATTCAAACGTTATGTTTCCTGTTGTAGGGAGACACTGATACAGTTAATGTGTTATGTGACTGTAATTGTGTTCGACACTGTTGATGTTAGCTTGGTTTTCCTCGATTGACAAATATTCCTGTTGAAATATTTCATCTATAAACACGTTTTCAACTGAATTAGCCGAATGTGTCACGTTTAACGACAAATATAAATATCAAAATATCAAATATCAAATACTCTGACAGAATATTTAATCCTTATCTCTACCTCCAGCTCTTTCTCTCACATGATAATGATAACGTCTACAGTGTTGATAATGCTGTTATTGTAACCATGAATTAGCTTGATGTTGCTAATGCTGCTGTCCTCATAGTTGTGAAGTCTGTTATCATGGTGTGAACGAGGCGTCTGCTGCCGACAAACAAAGCCTCCAGAGTGTAACTGGTGTTTTTCCAGGTGCAAACAGATCAGCTGCTAATTCAGCGCTGATATTCACACCCAAAACAAAACATCATTTAGACACAATGCAACCTGAAAGAGTGTTTGGTGAGAAGCAATCACTGTTTCAAATAGGAGCAACTTACAATAACAAGAGACTCAGAGTGTGTGTTTGTGTGTAATAAGCTCTGCAGAGTAATTTTCAAACCCCTGTTGATCACACAGTAAGACGCAGCAAGCCGCTGAGAGAGACTATTCCCCACTTGGATTTAGTGTGTGTGTCTGTGTGTGTGTCTGTATGTGTGTGTGTGTGTGTACTCAGGTGTTTTTTTCCTTAAAAGTGCTCATCAATACAGAACAAACAAACTTGTGATGTTTGTTGCAGATCACGATGAGCTGCTGGGCAACATTATGACCAACAGGCAGCGCTGTAACACGCAGGGTCCAACGTCTGTAAGAAAACAGCTCAGCATGAACATGTGCTGCAATTTACTGTGTATTTGTAGCTGTAATCTGTGTGTGTTTGTGTTTATAGTGATCTGATATGGTGTTTAAATTGAGTGCAATTTTTCGCTTGTGTTTTTGTCTAAAATTTGGTCTGTAAATGAGGAAGATATATGGAGACGGAAGACTGACTTTTGGGGAAAAGCAGGATATAGGATTTCTAAAATCTAATTAGATTAGATTCATAAACCCTAGTCTTGTTAAGGTACTGGACTTTCTAACTTAGACACAGTACCTTGAAAAATATCGTTATTCAACAGCATTTTTGATACCACGGGGAAAAATTGAAATCAAGAGCATACATTTAAAAATTTCTATTAAAAGATAAATATAACAAGGTTTTAATAAAACAATGATCTTTCTTAGTTCTTGTTAGTAGCAGAGAACAACAGAACAACTGTATTAAACATTAATATGAGAGAGCACAGCTGTTATCTGTGTATCGATACTGCGGGAAATGAGTTTGGAAACAGTTTAAATGTTCAGCATCAATATGCATCAATACAATGGCAATGCACTGAAACTTTCTGTCAAGTTTAATTCGTATTTGCAGTATGAATAACTTATATAAGTTATCCGAGTATCGATACACTATTGGTACATAAAATATTGCCATGCTATGCTGTATTGATTTTCGCCCACCCCTAAAATGTGGTAATTTTGAAAGGACGTCCACCAGAACTTTAATATATATATATATATACACATACACACACACACACACACACACACACACACACAATACAGTAGGGGATGTTCATATTAAATGTGGCCAAAGTTTCAAATAATAAGGTTTACATATATGAAAGTAATCTCTGTCAGTAAAAAACTTAGGCTTCACACCACTCTGAATACTCTGTTTCCAACAAGACAAGCTGACGTCAGCTCGTGACACATTTCTTCATACGATCATCTGCTCCAGGCATGCGACTGCAAGTTTTTTTATTACATATGCTGCTACATGTAGCTACATGCTATCACTAGGAAAACATGTAATTTTTGTTGCTAATGTCCCAGATTTTGGATCATATTCCTGCCAAAACATGTCTGTTTGTATTTAGAAGCTTTTACTGTTGAGTTTTCACGGTAGAAAATGCAGCTATTATTCAAACAGTCATTCCCAGGCTGCAGTGACAGCGCAGAGATAATCAGTCTGTTTCCAGTCACAGTGAAGTGGAGCTACAGTCCCAGCTGGACGAGGACATTTAACTGGCCTACTGTCCTTGTCCCAGTATACAAGCACGGGAGGGGAATCCATTTATTGAGCCAAGTATGTGCGACTCCTCTACGATAGGTGGAGATATGCCCCCTTTCAGCTTGTTAGTATTGGACCTTTTTCCTGTTGACCTATTACGTCACAGACCAAACAATGGACAAACAAGTTAGCTACGGTTAGCTAGCTGCTAACTGGTACCATGGTGGACAACTTTACAGCTCTGTACATTTGGTCCGTCCAAAAAGTCACGGCTCTGGATGTAGATTTCTCCATGTTGTTACCGGCTTCTTCTTCTCTTACACATTTAATGCTGTTGGACTTCCGGGTCAAAGCCCGGGGCGGAAACTGTGGAGCATGCTCAGAGCGCCTCGGCCAGTTTGGGTCTGATTGACTGTATACATGCAGGAGTCACATGATCTGGGTGTGTTAGTCCCACTGTGACAAGTTTGATTGAGTACAATTTCAGTCAGAGTAACATGTTTCTATGGATTTTAAAAGTTCGGATTTCATCGGACTGACACAATAAATCAATTTTTTCTAATGTCATGTAAATGCAGTAAGTAAAAACCCAGAAACTCGGACCAATCAGAACAGATCAGGCTTTTTCGGGAGGGGTTCTTAAAGAGGTAGCTGCTAAATTGGAGCTTTTTAGACAAAGGGTGAACACATGCAGACAGTATGAGGAAAATAAAGTGTTTTTTGGAACATTAAAGCCTGTAAACATGTTCTAGTAGAAACCTTAAATACAGGTATAAACCTGAAAATAAGCATATTAGGTGCTCTTTAATCTTTTGTGTTATGATTAATCAGGATTGTTTGATTTCACACTATTTCATAAAGTGATTACTTGGTGCCTGTTTCTCAGAATCCAGTCCATCCCAGATTTCCTCCTCCTGCATTTTATTGGGGATGTTTTCTAATCGCTCCGTTAGTAGCTCAATTCTCAGTAAATATATTCTTCATTTCATCTTCCTCTGAGGCTTTGCTAAACAAAGCATTTCCCTTGAAGGAATTTGTGGAGCAATGCGTGCACAACAAATTCCTCCACGGGAGGATAATCCCAAAATGCTTTGTTTAGAAATAATTTAGTGAAAATAGTTGTGTTTGGATTTCAATGAGCCGACGAATGGATACGAGACACTTTGATAATGTTGCACAGGAATTTTCAGAAAGTTTTGAGGAAGTTTTAGAACATTTTTTGCTTCCTTTCGTTTGGACTCCGTCTAAGTCTGTTTGCACTGATATGCTTTAATGTCTTGGGTGCCCCACTCCACTCCACTGAAAACTTTTTCTGTAGTCACAGAGAGCTCAGGAAGGTGAGCGCTACAAACAGTTTTATGGTTTTTGGGTGAACTGTTCCTTTAACAGTCAGGCATTAGATCCTGAGCTTTAATTATCTCTGTGTGAGATATGTTCATATTTTTTTCCAGCCCCGTTTGTTTACTTACTAACCTGTCTACTTAATATTTAGTTTGAAGGAATAAAAGTTTTGCAAACTGTTTGTGCAGCACTGTCACACACTCGTGTTATTGAGGGATCATACTGCATTATTTTGAACATCTCAAGCATCAGATTGCCGTTATCTTGCAGCCCTTGTTACAACTTTAACAAGCGGCCATAACAAGAGAAACTTTGAGCGTTTGGTGAACACAGAGCTGCTCCTGAACGAGCCCCGCATGGGTCCCTGTTGCTCATTTGCATATGTATGTGTTTGTACAAAGGGTATTGAGTCGTTGGTATAGCTGCGACTCTCCCTCCTGAGTGGAAACACTACTTTAGCTGAACTCTGGCAGGTAAAACCAGCCCATTAGAGGATGAAGAGGGCCCATTATAGGACCCCCTGACCGGTGAAATGAGCAGTTAGCTGTGTGTTCAGAAGAGGCGATGCGATTATGAGTCTGTGGTTAGTTTGTCGGAGGGAAACAGAGATGGAGACAGAGCGTGTATGAGGATGTAAGCTATCAGATTTGAAGTTTTTCTCAACAAAGAAACAACATTAATTTTTTTTCTAAAGATATGACACATTTCTTTTCTCTACAGGTGGCTGTGGTGAATACGTTCAGAGCAGAGCAGCAGGACGCCGTGAGGACGACGAGCTCATCAGATAAGCGTCTGTCCCTCTTTAATACTTTTAAAGTTTTCAGAGTTTCCTGGAAACTTCTGGTGAGTTCTGTACGTGTTTTGGATCTGCAGTCTGTTCGACTGCTGCGTATCAATTACTGAATGTGTTTCATAATTACGTTGTGTTTTATTTAATTGCAGTCGGATTTTTTCTGAGTGTAACATACTATACATAAAATATGAGTTGCACAGGGTGTCTACAGGTTATAAGACACATTTTTTTCTTATCTTTTCAAGATATTCTGACCCAAATTTAAGCAGATTTTTGGACAAATCACCTTTTTCTTATTCAAGCACTGCAGGTAAGTGTAAAGAAAAGTACTATATGTGTGATCCTGTGCAGAGACAGGTTTTATGTAGGCATCCAACAAACACCAAACTTTCACGCAGGAGGCCAGAGTTCGCTTCCCGTGTGAATGTAGAGCCAAACCATGATGTTTTTTTTCTAAACCTAACCACATGCTTTTGTTGCACAAGGAAATTTTGAATAGAAACAATGCATGTAACGGCGCACATTGACATGGCGTCCCAGAAAACCTAGCTCCTCATATTCAAGTCCACAGAACAAGCCGCAATATGTGACGAGCTAACTGTAACTCTAAACACCTCACACAGCATGTAGAGAATATTTGAGTGAAGTTTTGGCTGGTTTAAGTTTTTCTCATGTGAGTTTTCATTCATTTATTTTTTCACAGTATCCAGACATCAAAAGACTGAAAGATCTACAGCTAACCTTTAACTAATAATACAGGTAGACTCCCACAGTAAGGCTACAGTTGGTGTATTTAAGAGCAGCCCTGAGACTCTCCCTGAAAAAATAAACGAATAAAAAGCAAAAACAAGAATGGTGATAATAACAATAATTATGAGGACGACAAAGGAGAGAAACAGCGAGAAAGGAAACGCTGAATGGAGCAAAGAGGGAAAAAATGTGAAGGAAAGATTAAGAGTGAGAATACAAGATTATTTTGGGAGAAACACAGAAAAATGTGGGGAAGCAAAATGGAGGAAATACAAAAAAAGATCCAGTGGCAGAGACTGAAAATGAAAAAGAAAATTAGCAAATAAGAGAGATAAAGAGGTGAGAGAGACTGAAACAAAGAGAGATGCTGTGTTGTTTTTAGGGGACTCAATTAAGCCGAATGTTGTTTTCCCCGCAGGTTGAAGTGGTGACCGGGTCCCGACTCCTGTGTTTTAGAGTGTTGATGGGAAAAGGACGGACACGCAGATGAAAAGATCATTTAAAGTGTTAATTTAGCTGCAGGTGAACAGAAACAAAGAACCTTTGTTTGTTTTCCATGTGTCTGTCTCTGCTGCTCTCTCCACCACGTATATGCAATTTAATCGACCGAGGGCTGTTTCTGTTTCAAATGTTTTTGACTTTAACTCCAGCAACACAGATTTATGATTTATCATTTTAAAGCTCCAGTGTTCAGGATTTAGGGGGTGCTGGCAGAAAGGGAATATAATACATTAAGTATGTTTTCTTTAGTGTATAATCAGCTGTGTTTTTGTTACCTTAGAATGAGCTGTTTATATCTACATAGGGAGCAGGATCGTCTACAGAGATCACCATGTTGCACCAGCATGTGTCTACAGGAGCCCAGAACAGACAAACCAAACACTGGCTCGAGACAGGGCTGGGGTGGGGGAAGTAATCGATTCTTAGATGCATCCCGATGTGGATGTGGACGATTTAGTATTAATTCAATAATCTAAATATTTATTAATACCATGATGTTGACAAAATGAAAGGTAAAACTCAACCGCGAGGGCGGTGCAGCACCCTGACAGTCTACAGCGCCAACACGTTTGAGCTAACTTGTAATTCATCTTCACAGAAGGCTGCTGTTACAAGCTTGTTTTAAGTTAATGTCTAAACAATTACATTTGCAGGAACGTGAGGTATATTGTGAATACTCTTTACGCCATCACACAGAGACGAATGTTACTGCGGCAAAGCGGCTTTCAGAAGAAACATGAACAAACGAGATTGTCTGAGCAACACATGCTGCAGCAACCAACCTAAAACACCTCTGTGAAATAGAAAATAACTGCTCAGTCTGTTTCACCTCAAAAAAAACCCCACACGCTGCCTGCTCAGCATCTTGGCTTTCCCTGGAGCACAGCTGATCACGCCACTTCCCCGTCATTTTGTTATTCCCATACAGGCAGGAGACTGAAAGGTGCTTTCATATGAATTAATTCATTAATTGATCAATGCAATTAACTTTTTAAAATGAAAAGGCTTTGGACCATTTACTAATCAACAGTATGTGAATGTCAAACTATTACGTATGCAAACACTGGACACTATGTCGACATAAATATCCCACAGTGGGTTAGCATGAGTAATCGTCTATGCGTACAATCCGACTTGTTTAAAAGCTGAAGGGTAAGGAAGTATTTTGGCTATAAACTGAGGGGAAAGGAACCTGGACAAGAGCCACACTGTGTGCAAGTAAATTCATCTGTTTATTTAATTATGTATGTATCACTACAAATACAATATGCTCTGCTTTAAAAGTAGAAAGCAGTCACACAATGAGATAAATTAATCATCAATCAATCAATAGAAATCTAAAATTTTGATGCATTGAAAAACATTTTATCATCGAGCTGTTGCCCTCTGAATCGTAATCTAATTGAATCATAAGGTGCCCAGTGATTCCCAACCCTCGGTAGGGCCATTTACATTTTTACATTTTCACGTCGGCCACCATAGCAGCGTCAGAAAAAAAACCCACAGATTTTTTTAACGTGAAATTGCTTAATTCTGTATCCATTTGTTCAGGAGAGGTAGAGACCTCTGCGGATAATTCACCTCACAGTAAAAACCTCCTGAACATCTGTCTGAAGATATGTAAGCACACACTAAGCTAACAGAGAGAAATGGTGAGCGCACATAGCAGGTGCTGGGTGATGTGCCGAACAACGCCAGAGAAACACTTACTTGTAACATGAAACTGCTTTATTCAGTGTTTATACCACTTTAAATCCGCTGGTCTGTTTGTTTTGGAGAGGAAGAGACCTCTGTGGATAATTCAGCTCCTGGTAAAAACCTCCAGAACAAAGAACACTGAAGGAATATTAACCAGGAGAAGTTGCAGCTGGTTACAATCTGCAATCCTCGCTGCTGGCGCTACTGAATTCTCCTACTGTAAATCTTACACACTGTTCCTTTAATGTGAGTTATTTTGTTTTTCCATGGCAGTTTTTCTCTCTAATAAAATATACATTTACACATTTACCGATAAAACCTGCAAGTTTAAGATTATTTATTTATTTTAATCTCCACTGGTTGTATATTTAGTCAAACAGTTTGACCTTGAACAACGGTGAAAAATGACAAGCTGCTGCCAAAATCCACAACAGAACAGATTAAAGTTAATTTACAACCTCTCTATTTTCTTCGTGGTTCGCGCACGTGTACGTGTGTCTGTGTGTGTGTGTGTGTATATCATAAATTCTTCATAAGGCCAGGACAGTTCAGAGGCGAGGCACAGGACATCAATTCCAGTTAATTCCCAATTTGTGTCAGAGCAGCAGATGCCGACGCCAGCACTGATAGGCCCGTTAATATGCTACTCAGACGCCATGTTGGACGGGGGGAGGGAGGGAAGGGTGGAGGGAAGGATGGAGGAAGGCGAAGACAGATAAAGGGAGACAAACAGAGGTGAGACCTTTGATATAAAGGGAAAATTTTGGCAAGAAAAAAAAAGTCACCTTAAAAGTTGTGATTATAAAGAGATGAACTGAAACAATGACATAAGAAAAAGGAGGTTAATGATTGAAGTTTGGGGAAGGTAAAAAGATGGGACGGACGAATCTGGAGGAAGGAGGGAGGAAGAGTGACAGATGATGATGGAGAGGTCTGGGGAGGTGAAGAAAGAGTGGGAGGAGACGAGGTGGGGGAGAGCGAGAGGAAGAAAGTGTGGCTGCAACAAACAATCATTTTCATCATCGTTATTTTCATGATTGATCATTTTCTCTATAAAACGTCAGAAAAAAGTGAAAAATGCCCATTAACATTCCTCACAGCCTCAAGTGATCCATTTCAATAACTTGTTTTTTGACCAACAGGCCAAAACCAAAAGACAGTCAGTTCACTGTCTTCACATATCTGAGGCTTCTACTTGAACAATGACAATTAACTGATTATCAGAAGAGTTACCACTTTATTTCAATTGCTTAATAATTGGAGCTCTTGAAGAAAGAAGTGTGAAAAGTATTTATGTCAAAGGAGGGATCAGAAGAGGATGGGAATCATGAAAGGTTGGAAAAGAAAAGAGGGCAAAGACAGAAGGAGGTGATGTGGAGGGGAAGGAGATAAACAGGAAACATCAGCTTCTCTGTCCTGCTCTGATTCAGCAAATCAGACTAAAATACTCCTAACCACCCAGATACTTTGCTGCACTGAGTACTTTTACTTTTACGAATAATACCTAAATACTTTTACTTAAATAAGGTTTTGAATGCAGTACTTTTACTTGCGGTGTCCACATACTTTTGGCCACATGGTGTATATGGAGGATGAAGGAAAAGAAGGAGGGAGAGAGATTAAAAGTGTCTGCTTCACTGGCGTCTCTTTCTATCACTACCCAGAATTCCTCTGCTCCCTGATGACACACACACACACACACACACACGCACACACACAAACTTTGATTTGCGTGTGTGTGTGTGTGTGTGTGTCAGTGTGTGTGTGTGAAGCAGCATTGTGAGTCCAAATGTCTCTTTGTCAGTAATAGAAGTTTAATCACAGTCTGGTTACTGTGGCGGAGAGACAGGGAGAGACTCATCTGTTGCTGTTGTTTAATTTCTAAAATGGAATCTGTTTCAGAGGTTGATACATATGTTAATGCACACACATACACACTTCCAATAACTTTGAGTTAGTGTGTGAGACGATAACGTATGTGTGTGTGCGTCATTAGGGACTACAAGGAGACGGCACACACACACACACACACACACACACACAGATGGCTCTCTGTTTGTGTGAACTCAGTGCGGCGACGCGCCCGCTCGGTCGACAGGAGACGGTTTGTTTCTTTGGAGGAACAAAGTCACATCGTCGCATTTGAGCCTCCTGACGAGCCGCCGCCAGCTGTCACCGCCGCCGCAGACCTGGAATCAATCACCACGCGCTGGTGGAGACAAACAAACTGCTGCTGACGTGCCCATCAGCAAGGCACACAGGCTCTGGAATAACCTGAACATAAGAGATGCAGGCAGGTGTTTCAGGTCTGGCACTAAAAATTAATTTTCTCATGGACGAGGAGACGTCAGTGCTCAGATGGACATGAAGCTGTCCTGGTTGAATCAGATCTCCATGTTAAAATGTCAAACTGAACAGAAGGAATAATTTTATTAAGGCTTTAAGTTACGTTTAATTAAGGGCATGGCCGCTGTCGGTGACAGATAGATGCCATCCATCGACACTGGTTAAGTAAAGTAACCCTAGTGTAACTCCAGATTCACAGAGTATAGGCACAGCTGTAGCTGTTGCAATTTCAGTGTGTTTTCAGTCTGTTAAACTTAACTGTAATGTTTTGTTTGCCTAAAAAAATCTTGTTCAGCATTTGGTTGTGCTTAAAAAAGGAGTTTGTTTTTTCCAGTAAGTACTTTTTGTTTTAATGGATTTAAACCTGTTTCCCATTGGTAAAAACTGACATTAGCATCATCACATTTAACTATAGCTGTAAATGCACCGTGCTAACTAAGCTAGCAGCTAGCGTTAAGGCGGCGGCTAGACATTGGTGCTCCTAGATGTTCCGCCCTGCAGCACTTCACGCTAGGGCTGTCAAAATTGCTCAAAAATGACGTTCGAATATTCCTTCTAAAAATAACTCATAGGTTCGGACCATTCGAATTTATTTTTTTTCCCAATATGTCCACAAGAGTGCAAACTAATACAAGGAAACATACTTGTATATGTATTAATACAAGGAAACATAACTACTTGTAGGTATTTTTATTTCAACATAAACGTCTTTGAAAAGATTTACACATTAAAACACATAAAACAATTATCTATAACATTACGTTATAAACGACGGCGGACCTCTCGCTCCCCCCCTCTCACCGTCAGGCCACACACAATTGGAATTTAGAATATTTGTTGACAGCCCTACTTCACGTCACTGTCCTGTTTTCAGCCTCACCACCCCCTGAATTAAATGCACTTTTCCTAACTTGCTCTCTGCTTGTACAGACCAGCTCCTGTAGTGTCTCTTTTTCTCTGCTCCTATGGCAGCTCGACTCCTCTCATCACGATTGATGCATAAGGAGAACTCTGTAGCTGTTGCTGTGTCTTGTGGGAGACAAAGACTGGATGACGTGACGTGCCACACTGTGGCAACGCTGGTGTGTTTACAGTGTTAGTGTTATCTCAGAACTATTGTCCAAGTAAAGCTACTTCTGGCTCCAAAAATCCAAGGTGGCGATGGTCAAAATGCTCAACTCGAGGATTCAAAACGGGAGTCCACAAACCAATGGGTGACGTCATGGTGACTATGTCCATTATTATTATAATGTTTTGTCAATAATTACAACATCAAAGCTTTAAGAAGTTATTACAGCTCTGATCTGCAGCTTTTGCTTCTCCAAAGCAACAGCAGCTTAGGCTCATGGGTATTGTAGTTATCGTTATCTCATCAACTTTTAAGAATCCACTATCGGTTGACTTCAAAATTTAAGTTAAGTGAGATACTCTGACAATCACACAACAATCTATGAAGTTTAATTCAATCAATGTTACTTAAACTCAACACTTCATCCTGACAACTGTGCAACAGAGTCACTCATGATCTGATTTTGACAATTAGTTAACTGTTATAAATCATAAAACATACAGCATCAATCTAAATTATCTATTAAAACATACGTTATGATTATTATAAATAAAACAATGATTATTGTTATTTTATTAAATGCCACTAAGTGTAGCGTGCAGCAATGACATACTCTCATTCTCACAGCCTCCACCAACACTGACATCACTGAGGTCTTCAGTCATCACTCGACAGCGCAGAGTCGCTTCAAACAGATTGGAAAATGAACAGCTGTGTGTGTGTGTGTTTATTTCTCATGCGACATTGAGCACACGGTCCATCTCAACCTGTGCAGACGCCTCTCTGCTTTTCTATTTTCTGATGAGTTTGTTCTGTGAAGACGACTTGAAGGAAACTTTGTGTACAAGGACACGAGGGTTAGCTGCACCATCTGAGACCTGATTATCACCTGGTGTCTGAAAGCTCCGTCTAACAGAGGCAGCATTGTCAAGCTGATGCTGCTCCCAATGAATTCTGCATTTCAAATCTGAACTGTTGCATCCTGAGCGTCCTCACCTCTGCAGGAGCAGGAAAAAGAACCTTTATGTAATTTTCAATTTACCATCACTGATCGACCACTGAGCCTCATGACAGTGGGCCGTACGACTGACACGACTCTGATTCACTCAGACAACAACCTGAATTCTTCCTCCAGCTGACTGAACCAACAAACTGCTCTGTAGCTGTTTGATTTCTGCAAAACTGCCCACTAAGACTTTCTGAGTGACGTCCTGCTTAGAAACAGGCCATTCATTTTATTTTCAGTGTTTTAAACTGATTACAGGTTTCGTTCATGAGTTATTTGAGTTGCAAGAGTGACATCAGTCCTTTTGACACAGAGATCTTGATATAGAGCTGCGACAAAGTCCCTTCTTTATGCCTCCTTTGCATTTTAACACAGAACCAAATGACGGCAGCTTCAGTTCACTCCAGTATGTGATTTTAAATAGCATGCCAGCATCGCAGAGACAAAAACGGCGTGACATTTAACACAACAGTGTTGGCCTTGAGTGTGACATATAACATGCGTCTCTGCAGCGATTTATAAATAATATCAATTGCTTCACATGACAGTAAAAAATATTTATCATCCCTGTTATAGAGTGGTTGATTTCGTCCCATGCTCAGAGGGTAAGGACCTGGACCTCAGTGTCCCCCCAATTTGTGGACATTTTCGGCCACCGTTCTCCTTTGAGTTAGCCGCTAACTACTACCAGCAACTTTGGGCAGTGGGTTGCACACATAACACGTCATCAAAACATCACATCCATCCTACCAATGGTCCCATCCTGCTGGCTGTCCTATTTACACCCCTCAAGTGACATCATTCACTGATGGGCTCCACTGTCAACGAAGCTGATTTAACACGTTTAATTGGCCAAAAAAAAAAAAAAGCCATTGAGGGGCAATGGAGCGGGACACACTGCACCGACTAGGGCGAGTGACACTCACCGATGGCCATACAGTGACTAACAGCCAAACCACAGCTTGGTGTGTCAGGGCCTTTAGCCTCAGTGGCTTCTACTCGCTCACGATAGTGTCCATGTGTGACTTAACCACTTGAACACCAACCATGTTGTGTACACGACTTTCCACGTCGTAATTATAAACTCACTAGTTCCAGTTGAAGGCAGCAAAAGACTGCAAAAAGTTCTTGGGGAAAAATAAAAATCGAAACATCTACAATTTCCATGACAACTGGCAAACTCTGTTTACTACTGATGAAGACCGTTTTATGGTTGAAAGCTCCAAAACGGCACTGAATAGGTAGTGTTTTGTCAACCAACTGTCAGTTATCCATCCATCCATCCATCCATCCATCCATCCATCTATCCATCCATATAACTTTTATGTAATCAGGTAATCTCATCTATGTATCTCTTCCATCCGTCCCAGTATACCTTCCACCACACAGTTAAAGGCCACGGTGGCAGCAGGGCTCCTTAATTGAGACGACACTAATTATCATCTTCATGTTCCAGATTAGATCAGTGCTGATTAGCCTAAAATTACACACACACACACACACACACACACACACACACACACACACACACACACACACACTCCTGTATCAACAGAAATATCAGTGTGATCCTCAAGATATTATCTCTGTGTCTAGCTTCTTTAAAACTCGACTGCATATCTCTATTTGTGTGTGTGTGTGTGTGTGTGTGTTACCTCCAGCTGTCTCCACGTGTGCGTCAGGTTGTGTACTCTGCGGTGGAAGTTTTCGGGCAGTTCGGTCCCGCTCCTCTTCAGAGACTCTGCTCGGCCCAGCAGGCTCGTCTTCCTGCTCTCCATCATCATCAGCTCAGCGTGGCTGCTCTGGAGACACGACAGGACAGACAGCCGTCACGCAGATGGACAGACGTCACCCGAGCCAGAGCGGGGATACTTTTCTATTTTTTACAACAACTGGTTGGACAACTGTAAGTGTATGAAGCAGACTGGTGACATTTACAGATGCTTGTTAGAAACATTTGTTACTGAACTCCTCATCATCTGATTAGTTTCTCTGGTGACATCACAACGAGGGGCAGATCATCAGAATGGTTTGTTCAAATACTAATGAACTAAGCAGTGACAGGTACCGCTTTCACAGTTTAAAGGGCAGCTACACCGTGAAGTTCTGCCTCATAGCATATTGAAAACATGCAACAGAGGAGTGTGGGAGCAAAGACTGCAGCAGGAGTGGCCTCATGGTTATGTAATGTCTGACACAGGGAGGCATGGGACATGTGGGAGACGGACCACCGCTCAGTGGAGTTTGTCTTTCAAAGAACTTAAAGAAGTATTTCACTGCTGGAAAGATGGCCTTAAAAGAACTAGAAAGTCTCCACAGTAGAAAGCCTCAAGTACTTTTGAAACTGGTGCCACAGAACCAGGGAGAACAAAGAAGAAGGACGCTTTTGCTCAAGAACTACCAGAATGCACTGCACTACACCAGACCAATTAACACTATTGCTGGTTGGTGACGTAATGCGAACCCGTCTGTTTTAAACAATGGTGGCCAGCTGACAAGGCACAATCTCATATTACAGTTAAACAGCGAGCTACAACATGTTTCTGGAAACATTTGAAGCGAGAAAAACTCAGTGAAAGAATCTTGGTTTATACTCGATAAGCTTGGGTTTACTGTTTGATCTCAGTTTTTTCCGTTTTCCAGATTTGTTTCCGCGCACTACCCACATTGATATGATACAAAGCTGGTTGCAAATCAAGTTTCCGTTTAATTCTTGGGGCATATTTTGCCTTTACTGGATGCAGCAGGGAGCTGACAGGAACTGTGGGGCCCCACAGGACTCAAAACAGGGACCTCTGCAAATTTGAACGCAACTTAAACATTTCTAATTGCTAAAATCTAATACAAGATTCTTCCAGGCTTTGTTAACCTGTCAAACAGGACGAGGTCTGTTGGATGGACAGACAGATACACAGATTCTAAAAACATAGTTAAGACATAGTTACTTCCTCTTTTACTGTAAGTATCAAAGTTTGCTTGACAGTTGGCTCTGAAATGTTTCAACCTTGTCCTTTTGTCAATTTGGCTCATATTGGATAAATCAACAGTTAATACTTTGCCAATATATCAACAGTTTTCAGAGTGTATACCAAGACATGGAAACCCTAGAAATTACGCTCATTAACAACTAATTTGCGTTCCCTAACATTTTTTTGTGGTGCATGTGATGCTGCCTAGTTTATGTCCTTTAATCAACATAACATGGAATCATTTTTAGTGAACGTGTCACAAATGATGTAATTTTCTCACATTTTCCATCAGTAGCAACTTCAACATGATTAACACTTTGTATGGTTCTGTTTGAGCAACTCGAAGCACTTGGTTGAGAGAAATGAAAGATCATAGCAGAGGTTAAACATTTAAATATCATCACTGTGTCAAAGTACTGCACTTTGTAATCATGGGCGGATTATGAGCGAATGTCCCCTGAGCATAGATATGCAAGGCGCCCACTACTTTTTTGAGTCTCTTCCTGGTCAGTACGTGTTAATTTGAGCGATATTTAGGTGAAGGGCCCGTTCCCAGTAAGCCCATTTAGTAATCCATCCATGTTTGTACACACTTACTTAAGTGTGTACAAACTTAATCAAAGCAGTGATTATGTTTCCTCGAAATTGTATCTGACAACAGAAATACATATGTTGTAGGAGACGTGTTTGACTTTAGTTTTATCTTGATATATTTTCCACCCTGACTCTGGGTCTCCACCTGAATCCGATGTAACTGCTGTGAATCCGTCTCACTGCAGCTGCAGTCGAGCCTAAAGGTGTCTTCAGTATTTGATTCTCAAAAGTCAGATTTTTCAGCTGAGTATTCCTTTAACTGGTCTTTTTAAAAACAGAGCAGATCTTTTTTCATTGTTGTTTGCAGCTCATCTCATGATGAAATGTTTGAGGCAGTCGTAGGAGTTTTCGGCACATTTCACTCGCTGCTTTGACCACTTTAAAGGTAAAAACTGTCGCAGCTCCACAGACGTGCAGCAGGAATCAAACGCAGCAGCAGCCCTTGACGGCAGACTGCAGAGTCCTTTCTGCAGAGATTTTAAAAGAAATGCTGCATTTTGTTCTACGAAGTGTTGCTGAATATTTTCTTTCCTTCTGGTTTAAGCTTCTGTTTGAGCACTGTGGTCGGGGAGCGGAGGAGCTGCACAACACTTTTCTATTAATGCCATGCTCACTTCTTCACTTAGGTCACTGATATTAACCCTCTGTGGTACAAATTATGATGCCAGTTGATTTAAGAAAAAAGGTTTGTCATAAAGTAGAGTAAGGTAAAAGGGTCTGTCAATCCTCCTGAGTGCCAGCATCTGCTGAACCTGCACACCTAAACCTCATCTACAATCAAGCCACTGCAGAATTAAACCCCGGCTCAGACATCCAGACTTTGCCAGATCATTCAGTCTCCTCAGCGGTTCACCACGCCAGCCTCAACCATAACCAGCCAAGTCTAATCTCATTCTTATTTTCTGCCTCCGGATGTGGACGGCTCTATCTTCAGCCCCTCTGCCTGCTCTGCTTCACCATTCCCTGCCCACCTCAGCCATCATTTCTCTCAAGTCTTCAGCCTCTGATCTTCAAACTACAATTAACTGCCATCACCAACCTATTCCTATTTCTTATTGTTGGTTATATTCACATTTACTTCAAATACTTCAAACTATGGGCACAGTTACACGAACAGTACATCAGTCTGACATTGACTTTAAAGCATGGCAGAAAATGAAACTGGTCACACTATCACTGTATTTTAACACATTTGATTATGAACTCATTTCTGGATACAAGTCTGGAAAACAATGCTGCAACATAAGAATGCAGGTGTATGTTTTTTAAGCCTTGGAGTTGGACGTGGAAGATTATCTACTGCAGATTACTGTGACAATTAATTTCATTACACAACAAAATTCCAATGCTGTTTAATAATTCCATGACGTTTCCAGGCTTAGAAAATCAGACTGTGAAATTTCATGACTTTTCCAGGTTTTCCATGACCGTGGGAAGCCTGAAGACCAAAAACGGTTATGGTGGGATTCCATTAAACGTACGGTTTTGCTTGAGGCAACATTTACATTTTAACAATTTTCTGTTAATTTATTATAAAATAAAGTGCATTAAACAATTAAAAATTTTTTCCCAGATTGTAAAAGGACTGACAAAGTTGACTGACAATGTTTTCAGACTGTTTTTGTGGAGACAGATGATGGCGCTGAACCATGTAAGTATTGCAACAGAACTGAGGCGGTACTGTGTGAGGTTATACCATAGAGTGTAAATTGGGTTTAGGGTATTAAGAGAGAACTGCCCTTCATCAGCTGAGCCCAACTAATAATTTTACTTGTATTATGTTTTATTTAATTAAAGTAATTCACTTTTCTTGCCTCACACACTGAATTCTTTCATGACCTTCTCTCTCTCTCTCTGCTCGTCATCTTTCCAGTTACAGCGCCGCAGCCTTCTGATGCTGCACTCATCACTTTTGGTTGATTTCTTTTCATTCGTTTCATCCGTCCTTGTTGCTTAATTTCTCTCTATTCTGCTCGTCTTCAATCTCTCAGTCTGAACTCATTTTGTCATGACCTCTGTCTTCTCTCCCTCCTTTTCTTTTTCTCTTTTCACAACATCAGTCTCTCTCCTCTTTCAAATCTTTTCCTTCATCCACTCCCTCTCATTTGCTCAACAACTTTTCCTCATGTTCCTCCTCTTGAAAATACACTTCAGCCTTTTTCATCCTCCTCCCTCCGCTGTCCTTCTCTTTCTCCTCTCTGTTTTTATCTCGAGTCCCTTCATCTTTTGTTGCTCTTCCTCCTTTTGTCCTTGTCTGTTCACTTACAGCGCTCCCTCCATTTCTCAACACTTTATTGTCTTTACTGTAACACTCCTTCAGCCCTCCTCTGGTATTTACTCAATGCATCCATCTCTTTCTCCATCGCTCTCCATCTATCTCCTCTCTTTATTCCCTCTTTTCAGTTTGTTAGCGTAACTCTCCTTCGATGCCTCCATCTTTTTTTGCTTAATTTCCCTCCTCCTCCTCCTCCTCCTCCTCTCTTTTCTCTTTCTCCTCTTTTCATTTTCTGCATCGATAGCTACTTGATTCTACTTTTCCCTTGTCGTTTATCATTACCGCCCGGCCCCATTTGAATATTTAAATGTCTCTTCTCTGACTCTGTGTGTGTGTGTATAAGAAGACGTATGCATGTGTGTGTGTGTGTGTGTTTTTGCTGCGCTGTCATCAGAAAGGCGGCGGCCATTTTTCAATGTCGCCGATTCTGATGGAGATGCTATCGCTCGGCGCTTCACAGCCATCCATCCCCTTCACTTAGCTAATAGCCATGCCGCGAGAACGAGGGATCGACAGCACAAAAAAAAAAAAAAGAGACGAGTGGAAGGTAAATATGTCGGTGCCGCACTCGTCTAACAGTCAGGAAATTATACGATTTATTCGCTGATGGCAAATATTGATTTAAAAAGGGGAAAGGGAGCCGGTGGGGAGGAGGGAGGGAGGTTGTTTTGTTGTTGTTGTTGTTGTTTGTTTGAAGGATGCCACTGATCCAAAGTCAAAGAAAAGAGGGAGAGGGGGAGAAAGGAAGATAGACACGCCGATTAAAATGCATGAGATCCGAACTTTGAGATAAGTGCTGAGAGAGGGATCTTGGAGAAATGGGACGGTGGAGGGGAGGAGGGGAGGAGGGGAGGCTGAGAGTGATGGTGTGAGGAGGGGGGAGGAGAGGGGGGGATGCATGGATGGCTAGTTGTGATGTATTCATGCCTCGAGTCAATCTCCATGCAAGGATGGACTGAGATACACAGGCCTGAGGACGGAGAGAGACGGAGAAGGAAGAGGAGAAGACAAAGAAAGAGAGTGTGAGTCTGTGTGTGTGTGTGTGTGTGTGTGAGGAAGAAAAGAGAAACATACAGTAAATAAACAGAGTGAAGGAGACAAGACGAGTGGACGTCCACACTAACAAACACCAGAGACGTGACAGGGGGCTGAACATGGTGAGCTGAACCTCCCAGCACTCCTCAGAGTTTCAGGAGGAACCGAGGGGTGAGACGTGTGGACGTTAGAAAAGGTTTATAGAAGTGTCCACTGGCAACCTGGTGACGGCCAATCACATCTCCTCGTAAGGCACAGTTATGCTCCACTTACCCTCCTAACTTTAAAGATATGCATGGAAACACATCTCTGTACCACGCAATCGCCATAAAAATGTTGCCATTGTATGTTTCTGCAAACCAGGGATACACTACGAGTTAGCACCCCATGAATGACGTTACATCCTTGATGTACACTTATGATATGAAGGTAAAGTTACGGAGGTTAAGGAAAAGAAACATGGTGAGGACGTACCTTAAAATGACTCAAAAGTTCACACGGTTACAAACATGTGACCCCAGAGGAAAGTCTGGGTTTTTACAACTCATCTATCACTCCAAAATGCCTCCTTACAAGATGGTTCAGGACTGCTTCCTTGTTTAGTAGCCTTTTTGAAATATGTGGAATAAGTACAAATTTGGGTGCATAACTTTTCGTAGGAAAACATACAAAAGTTTGTGAGAAGATCCTGAAACGTTCAACAATGCTGTGGTTAACGTGTGGTTATGTTTAGGCACAAAAACCTCTTGGTAATGGTTAGGAAAAGATCATGTTTTAATGGCTTAATATATCTGTTTCTGGTGGCACTTGGTGAAAACCAACCACTTTTTGTGCAGCTTGGGAGCTGTCTCATCTAGGTGACCTGCCATCAACCATCTCTACCCCCTCCCAAAGACAAAGTCGGCTCATACACTACATCAGTTTAGAAACGCAACATATTCATGGTTTCTAGAGAAAGACAATGGCAACATCTTCTTCTGGCGACTGGGCTGAGCTGTATGTCTGCAGCATAGACTGTAAAACCAATTGACTAAGCTGCCATGATGTCTCATTGGTTTGAAGCCTCCAGTTTGGCATAGTGGCGGTGCCATCTTGGTTTTTGGAGACAGAAGTGACCAGGTTTGGGTGAGAGGCTGGAGCTTTGGAGGGGTGGATCTGACTGAGTATCAGAGGACATTATCAGCAGACAACCTGTCACTCAAAGCACCCTGCCTTTAATTATGTATAGCTTTAAGCCTTAATGAAATAAAAACAGGTGAATTCTATAAACATTCCCTCTCCATACAGTTGTCATAAATGTTGAAAATAACTACAGAGACCAAAACTGTTTTTGTACCAGGCTGTAAACATGTTTATTTCTGCTGTAAAGTTGGCCATGTTAACATGGAGGTCTGTGGGGACTGACTCGCTCCTGGAGCCAGCCTCAAGTGGACATTAGAGGAACTGCAGTTTTTGGCACTTTTATACTGGCTTCACGTTTCAGCCCCAAAAGTTGCTGCTTGGTCGGCAGGCTTTCAGTTTAACAGAGACAAGAGGCTGTTTGCTTCTCTGTGTCAGTATATATTAAAGCACAGTAACGGTTGGAGATCCATTAAACAAAGTGGGAGTCCAGGCAAAATATTTCCTAAGAAAGCTCTCAAATCACCGAAGGATAGCAAGAAACTGACGATGATGCAAAAAATGAGAGGGGCTGAAGGATTCCCCTTCTTGTTTGATGCTTGCCTCAGAGATTACACATTCAATGAGCTGTCAAAAAGTCACGTAAGTTGCTGAATAAAGTCGTAGGTTGCTTATTTACACAATGATTGCTTAGAAAAAAGGTAGTCGTTGACGTGTGAACGTTCCCACAGTGAAGGATACGAAGTGTCACAGGCTGTGTTGTACAGTTAGTTTGATTTCAGTGGATTTTAACTTTAAGCTATGTCAGAAAAAACTGTTAATGTGTGAAAATGATGTGAATGAGTTTTTAACAGCTCGTCTGTTTGATTGTCTTTACTGACATTTAAACTGAGTGAACACAGAGAAAGTCTGAGGCGACAGGAAGTTGTGCTCCTGTGTGTTTATCCACATTACATCATCATTTTAAAAAAAGCTAAATTTACACTAAAATACAAGATTAATGTTTTCTGGTGCTCATTAAAAAAAAAAAAGCTCAGTTTTTGGGCGAGAAAAAGAGAAAAGGAAGTGTTTTAGATTTCAGGCTGCTTAATATGGACATTTATAGTGTGTGAGTGCGACAAAGTGATGCGAATCACAGTTCCACTTTTTCTGGACCTTTATTTCACAAGGAGATAACCCTTTCCAACTCCTCTACCTTCATCTTCTTCTATGATCACTTTCAGGGCTCACAGGAGAAATGCAGAGACCCCTCTGACCTCTGACCTTTCGTCTCTCCTGGTCTCTTGGATAATGTAGGAACTCTTTCTGCTGTTGAAGCTGTTTAAAGTTTGTGTTGATGAGAGCAGCGGCTCAGTGTCTGAGACTAAAAACACAAAACATCAATCGTGACTAATTTAAATTAATTAGTTGTTGCCTCAGTCCCATATGTTGGAGATCCACTTTCACTAAAGCTGTTTACTTGTGACACATTTCATCCCTCAGAAGTCTGAAATATGATGTGAACAGTTATGTAGAATAAAAAGGCAGTATGTGCATGTGGTTCTCCTGGTAGATGAAACTCTACACATCAGACAATATGAAAGTGATTAACACATTTTTGTTAACATTTGTACGGATGTTAGTTTCAGTTAATTTTGCTTTCGATAACCACAACACCCATTAACCATTAACTAACCAGTTAATTTTTAAGGGAAAAAAAACAACAAAACAAAACAAAATTATGTGAAATACAAGAGGCCTTTCATTTTAAATATTAGTCTGGCACTCCACTGGAGCTTAAGGATCACATTTCAAGCCCACCTTCCAGTCACCACTCGTCAGCTAACCTTGGCCTTGTCCGCTCTGCGCTGCTGTGATTACTACTAGTGACTGTCCCAGTGACCATGTTGCTGCTGTACATGGTGGCTACCCTCCGATCTCCCTCCACTTAGTCAAAGTGAGTAATTTTGAGCCGCAAAATATAGCATAGATGACCTGACATGACTCTGGTGAGGAGAAGCAATTGTTCCCAGAACTGGTTATCGGAATAACAGGAAACAGCAGCTTAAGTGACAGGAAACACCTTTTAATGTGTGTATTGGAAATCTTGTAGGTGTGTCAAGTGATGTCATGGTGTACCAATTCTTTGGCTTACTCGCCAGTAAACCCTCGAACGTCCAGTCCTATGTGTTTTAAGTCTCTTTATTCCACACCAAAAACCCCTTTAGCGCTGTTAACTATGTTAGCACCATTAGCCTTGCTGACACTGCTAGCGGTGTTCAAAGAGCTAATGCAATTTCATCAATGCTAAAGGGGTTAGCGGCTCAAAATTGAGCAGCTTACATACTGTTACTACCTTGGGAGAGACTGGTGGGTGGCCACCAGGTACCCCAGCAATGCATGCTGGCACCAGGTTAGCATCACTGGCGGTAATCACAAAATGAGCTGTGCTGCTAGCTAATTCTCACCAGATCCAGGTTGTGAATAGTGCAGTTAACTGAGGGGTAGAAAAATTAACCCACAGACCAACATGCATAACAAGTCAAAAATATTTTCAGCGGTTAACTGATTAATGGTTAACTATTAACATCACTAATGTGTACTTAATTATACAAAAATGTGTTTATATATGGCACAGTATACACTATTATAGTATATATAATGTATGTGTGTATGTATGTGTCAGTTTATGTACAAAAATGTTTACTATGGAGATATATATGTATTTTACAATTAGTGGAAGCCTTGAACCAAGTAATTCCGTCTTAGATAAACTGTAAATGTGAATTTTGACATTTTATAGACTGAATGATGAATGAATTAAGCGAGAAAACAATTTACAAATCATTCTATTATGGCAATTATTGTAATTTGCAGCTCCAACTTTACCTATTTTCCAATATTCTGATCTAAATATACCAAAAATCTACTTAACAACAAATGCGAAGCAGCAATAACTGGTGGAATAGTGTAATATACTGCAGATATTTAAACTCATACATCGTTATTATTTTAAAGATATATATCAGTATGAATATGGGTTAAGAAAACACAAAAAGAGCTTTCCAAAAACACAGAGAAACGAGGGATAAATGCTTGACAAAACAGATGAGAGGGGGAGAGGGGGAGGAGAGGAGAGAGGAGGGATGGGGGGGAGAAAATCAACAAGCAATCATAAGTTTAATTTGGTCTCCATATTAATGAGCACGGAGCTGAAATGTCAGCAAAAATGCAGTCATACATGAAAAACATTTAATGCATTTTGAACATTAGTTTTTTTTCTCCCCCTTCTCTCTTCTCGCAGATTCATCTTATCCGCCAAATGAGAGAAGTTTGTCGGAGGCTGCGTAACGGAACGATTTTGTCGTCGCGGCAACTAAAGTTCGGGGGAAGTGATAAGGACGCATCTTCATCCTCCTCCTCTTCATCATCATCTTTTCTCTCCTCCTGTCTGTGTGTCTTCATTTTAACACTGATTCTCTCCTTGGCTTCCCTCTTGTCATAAGACAACACTTTTCTCCTGTCTCCTCTTCCTCCTCCTCCTCCTCTCTGTGTGCTCCCTTCCCTCTTCTTCTTTATTGAGCCCACATGGTTGATTCCTCTTCATACACAGATGTAAAATATATCTCTATTTGCTTGTTTCTTCTGTAATTAAAGCAACTGCCTCAGGGCCGTAGCCATGATTTTTAAAAATATTGAGATCCCCCCCCCCCGACACGTATAGCCTATCTCCATGGTAATTACAGGATGTTTACAATAACAAAAAGATGTAGCTACAGGAAACACACCGTGGTTTAAGTACAGTGAGGTTTAGGAAAAGTTTAGGGTTAAGTAAAAAGTGAACATCCATTTCTGAATGAGCACCAGATATAATCCATGTAACTGCCCATTATGAGCAGAGTTCCTAAAGATACTGGGCAGTGAATGACAAACATTAATCTTTCATATTATATCTGTTAAGTTTACTGATATATATCAGACAGCAGAATGTAAATTTTCTTCCCCAACATGAAGTTGTAAATGCTTTTTCCAAGCTCCACACTACATGGGAATTCTATTCTTCTATTTACTCACTAGCCAAAAGGAGACAATTTTAAATATTAGAATACGGGAATAATCATATGATATGTAAACCCACAAATTTCTATCAAAAATATTAAAGACATGTCCACTGTGTCCTCATGCTACGACCCTGGCTTTACTAAAGACTCCTTTAACAATACTGTGGTGGCCACTTTTATTACTACAACTAATACAGCTACTGGCAGTATGTTGAATCCAGAATCCACATCGCTTTAGTCCCTAAATCTAAACAGGAATCTGACTTGGAGACATGGCGCAGTGAATCTAGAAAGATAAAAGTTAAGAGTTTAAAGGGAAACTTCGGTAGTTTTCAACCTGGACCCTGTTTTCCAAGGTTTTTGTGTCCAAGTGACTGATGGAGACAACAGTTTTTGAAATTGGCCCAGTATTGAGAGAGACAGAGAAAGGGCGCAGTGGCGAAACCAGTTGTAATGTAATCCTGTGGGGCAACTGTGCACCGTCAATTTAACTCCATTAAAAGTGCTCATTTTTGCCACTGACAGGCTCAGATTGTTTTTCTAAGTGTCTTACAGCACTACAGAATGGACCTTACAGAGAAATAAAAGCTCTTTCTTGAAGACTCAGTCTGAAATCTCGCTGACTTTCCCTCATTGCCAAAATCACCCAAAGATTCAGTCATGACATTGAAAATCTTTTAGATAACACTAAGCTATGATTTCTGTCCTCCAACAGAACACAGTCTTCCCAGCAGTGAGACCTAGTCACAGGGCCGCTGCTGGTCATTTGGGTGCTGTAAGTGTAATCGTTTTGAAAAGTCACAAAACGTTACAAACTCTGCCTATATGTTGACGTACAGAAGAACTATAGGAGAAGTATTTTTCAGCAGATGCAGGAGGCTCTATGGAGGCCAAACATGTCTGGGTCGTTAATAAGGTCATTATCCGACAGCTTCAGAGTGAGTTCTACACTAACACTGATGACAGTAAGATCATTTAGATGTTCCTGTCCTATTGTTGAAAACAAGTGTGTTTTAATAAGCTTCAGTTTTTGACAAACTTTGCTCAGCAGAGGCAACTGGCTGTGTTAATAACTGTAATAAAAAAAGTGAGCTTGCGCTGCTGCTGCACCTTGTTTACTGATCTAGCAGCAGCGAACCTCAAACCTGAGAGAGTTAATACAAAATGTGCAACATGTATGTATGAATAACTTTTACAGGGTTCTGGTCGTCCTCTCACAGATCGCGAGTGGAAATGGGGAGGTGGAGCCAAACACCACCAGAGCTGACGGCTGCAGGTCTCTCAATACTGAAACATTTAAAGAAAAAAACGCTGTCTCCGTTTGTCACTAAGACACACCTCATGGAAAAAAAGGGTCCACATTGAAAAATATGGAAATTTGCTTTAATTTAAAAAGGTAAATACAATAATTATAAACAGCTGAGACTAAATAATAATAATAATAAAATGCTACATTATTCTACATAAACTAGGTAAGGTAAAGAATAATTAAACTGCTGCATAATGAAACATTTACAGATAATCACAATGTGACATTCTCTCATTTCTCTGCTCTCTAATGCAGCTTTACTCCTTCTGACTCCTCCTCCTCCTCCACATCCACCTGTCTCTGCTGTTTTCTCCTGGAACAAAGTGTGTGTGTGCACGAGATACACAAAGAGGGCGAAAACACTGTACGCTTGCTTACATTTGTGTGTGTGTGTGTGTGTATGTGTGTGTGTGTGTGTGTGTGTCTCCGGTTGAGATGGATGTTCCACCAGCTCTGAAAGAGCAGGAAGTGGCTCTCTGACACCCCATTTATACTGCCAGACACTTCAACCTGTGTGTGTGTGTGTGTGTGTGTGTGTGTGTGTGTGTGTACAGCCACATAAACATCTTTAAGTGACATCACCTTCCTCAAACTGCCTCCAGTTTACAATAATTGCAATAATTACGACGTATGTTTTGCCCCAGTTTGTTTTTCAAAGACATAATTGTCGACTGCATGTTTGTATTTTTCATTTCTATACATCCATGTGAAGCATTTACAAATTATAGCTATTACATCCTACATTTACCAAACCAATTTCCAATCTGCTTTGAAATCTCAAGACGATTCTTGACAAATATTCACTCGTTTTTATTATTTATTAGAAATGACCTGTGTTTAACGTACAACTTTTTATTAAGCCCTTATATATACTCATTTTACAGCTACGCTCTGTTTTTATTTAGGATGAGAAATAAAATAATAACAGGAACAGACTCATAAAGAGAACACTATAATGCATAGTAATCATTTTTCTATTAAATGTTTCATACTTTTCTGTCTCAGTATTTTAGATCCTCTCATATAAAAAGCATTTCTACCTTCCTGATGCTGTAACACTGAACTACTGTAAACCTGTAACTCCACATTTAAACCAAACTTAATCTCGGCCTCCTGCGCTGCTCAGAGTCTCTGGACGTTTCTCTTTCACCAAATTAAAAACCCTTCTGTTTGGACAAAAAGATGCAAAAAAAAAAAAAAAAAAAAGCAAAGAGACTTTCTCTCTTTCCAAACGAGGCGACACAACAAAAGACCCCGGCAACATGTTTTAATTGTCGCCATGGAAACCAGATGAATGAGCCCATTTGACTGGCCGGTAAAGACGGCTCGCCATTCAGCCTCGCTGCGAGTCACGTGTGTGTGTGTGTGTGTGTGTGTGTGTTTGAGGCTGGGAGGTCATTAGTACAAAGCAAGGAGGGTGAAATTTCTACCAGTGTGTTGAGATAGAGAGACGGAGAGGAAGAAAAGAAGAGAGGGAAGAGAAAACAGAGAGCAACATAACAGTCAGCTGAATGAATGCACATACTAATAACTGTCCATTAAAAAAGCAAAAGGAAAAACCAATAAACAATCCTCTCGGCTGTTTATGGATTTCCTGATTCACCTGAAAATGTCACTTTAACTGCAGTAATATGTGCGGAAGCTGTGTTGTATCTGGGTCAAATGAAGGGTTAAAATACGGTAGTACTTAAAGAGAAGACAGGTGGTTTTCGTCATTTGTGGAACAGATTACATGTGAATGTCGATATTACTGACAGTATGACCTTTTTGTCTTGCGTCACTCTCTGGACAAACTTTACATTTTTAGCTTCTTGAGTGGTAAGGCCCTGCTCAGACCAAAGATTCAGGACCAGATGAGTTGAAACATGCAACTATGTGCCTGTTTACACCAATGCATCTAGACAAGATGGTGTATCTCCTCCACAACAGTGACTCTTTGTACTTCTGTTTTAACTTTCAACTAATTGTTTTTCGGTAGCTGAGGGCAACGCATTCTCATAGAACGGTTCGTATGATATCTCACGAAGATGCAGTCACAACAGTTCGTTCGATATCTCACAGATTAGCACCCCATGAACGAAGTTACATTCTTAATTATGTAAGAACCTTATGTAAATCAAGTTATGGAGGTTAGGTTTAGGAAAGTACAGTTACTGTGCTTAGGTTTTGGAAAAGAAACATGGTGAGGACATACTTTGAAATGACTCAAGTGGCTCAAGGGCAAAGTCTGTGGATTTGTGACCCATCCACCACACTGACCTTGACCTTTGACCATTAAAGTCTAATCAGTTCATCTTTGATTCAAAGTGGACGTCCATGCCATTTTTACTGAGTCACAGGTGACATCATCAGCCAGCCTGAGTTGGTATGACACGGGGCAGGTCACACCACTGCAACTTTTCCCTGCACCATTGTAAAACCGTTTCATCTTGTCATAAGTCTTTGGTCTGAGCTGGGCTTTAAGCTCTATGAACAGCAAAATCATCAACATGTTATTTGTTCTGTTAAATGTGTTCATATTGTGGAGTGTGATGAACACTGCGGCCTCTGGGGGATGCTAGCAGGGCTTTATAGCAGGGGTCGCGTTAACCGGACATTCTCGGTCATTGACCGTTTTTTTACAACAATGCCCGGAAAATCTGAAGGCCGTCGGTCATTTGACCGGTTGCAATTACCACCCCTGCCCACTTGGCGGCGGAGTACGCAGTCAGTGGTTTAAGTGGCTGCTGTTTTCACACTGCAGAGAAAAAGTCATTAATTTGCTTCATGTAGCGTTGTTGACATAACGGCCTGGACACACCAGATGCGTTAGTGCCGCAGAAGTGCTGCGAGTATACTCGCAGGCGCTTGACTGTCCACACAGGCAGCGCATTTCTCCTGCGCTCTCCGCGCCGGTTAAACATCGACTCCACTCGTCNTTTAAGTGGCTGCTGTTTTCACACTGCAGAGAAAAAGTCAGTCATCTGCTTCATGTAGCGTTGTTGACATAACGGCCTGGACACACCAGGTGCGTTAGTGCCGCAGAAGTCAGGTGCTTGACTGTCCACACAGGCAGCGCATTTCTCCTGCGCTCTCCGCGCCGGTTAAACATCGACTCCACTCGTCTGTTCCCGTCAGTACTCGTTTTTTCACTTCAACAGGTCATTTTAAACATGGGTAAGTCCATATTTTAATCGTTTTTTATAACGTAATAAGTTAATGACAATTTGTCATTGCATGTCCATGTATTGAGCGTGTTGGATTAACACTGAATGAATAGGGCATATTGTTCTGACCATTTTATTTATGTAGTCTGTAGGCTCAGTGACACAAAATTAAAATTGTAATGAAGTGATTAGGGTATTGAAAAATGTGTTTGATTATGCACTGTTGTGTTATTTTAAATTATAAACATGGTATTCCCTCACGTTCCTCAGTGCATGCTGTTGTTATTTTATTTTGAAAATTGGCCGGATCCTATCTGTGTTATCATTTAAAAACGAAAATTAAAATGACCGGTAAAAATAGATTATGACCGGATTTTTACGACCCTGTCGGTCAAAATGACCAGCGACGAAAAAGTCTAGTGCAACCTCTGCTTTATAGTATCACTCTGGTTATAATCATTTGCTTATTCGTCATTATCAGACAGAAATATAACAGTATATAAATATATAAAGAAAACACCATCAGCTGACTTTGATTTTACCCATTTATTACTAATAAAACTGCATTTTTCCACAGTTGGTAGTTTTATTTGTGTCAGCTGAATATTGTTGGTCCAAAGAACAGATAAAGAGACAGAGAGTGTGAGTGTTGGCAGTGAGGAGGTTGAGTCATACAGGCTGTGGGATGTCGCTGTAGGTTGATGCCAGGTGACCTCTGACCCCCTAAGAACCCTGGGAATTCTCTCCTGGCAAGACAGTGCCTAACAAAACAATACCAACAGAAGAAGAAAGTGGAGAGGAATTCCACATAAATTCTACAGTCGGGTTCTGACAGCCAGTTTTAGTTGGGTCTGGGTTTGAATGCTAACAAATCTCGGATCTAATCTCTCCTCATTATTTTCTTATTAGTCGTTAGCAATTAGCTGACTGTACTGTGCCAATGATCGCAAGTGTTTTTGTAGACCAACGAGAGTTTTTCCTGTAGAAATACACAAGATCTGGATGATCGCATCACTGTGAGAGTGATGTACAAATAGAAAATAAATACATTTACAAAAAAATGATGGACTTCTTTGGGGTTAACACTGAGCTTTAGAGTTGAAGTTAGTGTTAGTTTAAGGTCAGAGGCCAGTGAATGAATTATGTCAATGAGTGTCCTCATGAGTTTAGAAGTACAAATGTGTTTGTGTGAGCTGCTGACCCCATAGGAAGCTGGATGGATCACACTATTCAGGACCTGAACAAAGAGCAGCTTTATACTGAGAGAGAGGGAGACACAGAGACACAGAGACAGAGGGAGGCACACAATCCGGCCTGACCAAATTATAGCTCAAGAAAAAGAAAACTCCATCGACTCAAAGACACCTACCACAAAAATGTAATAAACCTTGATGCTTTTTGGCTCTAAACAGACGGCAAACTATCTGATCGCCTTGACCGATCAGAAACTGAGAATGACACTCAGACTCAGTGATCTCAGCCGGGGTATAGAAGCTGGCCGACACTGGCAGACTTGCCTGCCTTGAGAAGACAGGTTGTCTCAGCTCTGTGTTGAGAGACAGGTGGAGACAGAGCAACATTTATATGAAGACATCAAAACAAAGTTCTTCATGAAAATTAAATGTAAACTCTGAGATTTTGATTCACTCTCTGACCAGACTAAAGTGCAACATCAACTTGGAGAAGATAGTTTCAGCACCATAAAAGCAGCATGTCACAGCCTGAGAGGGAATTTCTTAAACTTTGGCACAAACGTCCACTTGGACTCAGCAATGAACTGATTAGATTTTGGTGGTCAAAGGTCACTGTGACCTTGCATGCATATCAGTCTTGTAAATGCAGTTCTCTCACAAATACCTTGAAGGAATTTCTTCAAATTTGGCACAAACATCCACTTGGACTGACAAATAAACTGATCAGAATTTTGTGGTCAAAGGTCACTGTGACATCACAAAACATATTTTTGGCCATAACTGAAGAATTCATCCACTAATTCTGACAAAACTTGACACAAATGTCTAACAGGATAAAATAATGAAGATCAAAAGGTCAAAGGTCAGCTTGTCTGTGACATCATCATGTTTTAACGTCATATCTCAGGAACAGAAGGGGAGACATTTGGTCAGATACTGAATTGGTGACTAATCTTGAAACTGTGCTGATTGTATAGATCTTCTGTGTATGAAGCATCCATGTTTTCACTGACATGGATGGAGACTGTCAGAGACACTGGACTGGTGGGCGGAGTCATACAACTGCAAAGTGGTAATTCTACTTTACACTTGATACTTATGATTTTGTATTGTATATTAAATTTTTCTTTAGTCACCCTAAACAAACTTAAATTACTTGTATATGTAACAGAGCTACAACACACACATACACACGCAAAACATGTTTATAGATAAACATATATCAGACATACAAGATATGTATGTCTATTTATCTACTGTATACGCTGTATCTAATTACCCATTTTACTCTATGTTGGTAATATTGCTCTACATGTGATCTGCTGTTAATTCCATTCACAGGCTCTCAATTGTGATTATGCTTTAGCAACACAAGTCAAATATGCCAGTGAAGCCTGCTGAACTGAATAGAGAGAGAAAGTCTTGGTTTGTTCGGGCGTTGATGGGTATGTGTGTGTGTGTGTTTCTCTGTAATATTGTTTTTACTTTAATTCCAGTTGAGCAGACCAGACTGAAAACAATTATTAGTGATATTAAAGATCAATAAAAGTTAGTTATTGCATTTATTATTTACCTTCCTCTGTGTTCTCTGGAAACAGATTCTTTTTATTAAAGTGTCTCTAAATAATAATAATCAACTCTCACTGAAGTGAAATTAATAAGAAGGCGACAGATCCTCCTCTATTCACTGTGTCCACTGAGTCAATTTACTAATCATCTCAGTGCTCTGTGTGTTTGTGTGTGCATGTGTGTGTGTCCACTGACTTACAGTCTTACTGAAGTGGGCAGGTGTTGGTCAACAACACAGCCTCTGTTGTTGGCTTCCGCCACTGTGTGTGCGTGTGTGTGTGTGTGCGTGCGTGTGTGTGTGTGTGTGTAAATGGAGTAAGTGAGACAAACAGAAAGTCAGAGGAGGCCGACGCAGTGATCTCTATTTACCTCGACTGCAGAGAGAAGCAGGAGTTTATCTGAGAGCAGCTTTTATTCCTAAACGTCCCGTCTCAGTCAGACGCCTCTCTGTTCTCTCATCTGCTCCCTTTTTAATTTACTGTTAACACAAACTCAACACTTCAACCTGTTGTCTCTGTAAATTCAGTTTTCTGAACATTTCTACAGTACTACCAGCATCAGTACAACACAATAAAAACAGAGCAGAGCTGCAGACACACTTGAGTCCAGTTTGAGATAAATCCAGTTTGGAGATCAAGTTAAAACAGGGACTAAATCAGATTGAGACTAAGTCAGCTTTCACATCAGGGACCAGGCTCACATCAGAGTACACTTGACCACAAACTCAGTTCGTTTGATTGGTGTGAACACTGTGTATCATAAGCGGGCAACTGCACGAGTCCACTTAAAAAGGTGGTCTCAGGTGCAGTTCATGAGTTCTCAGGTACGATTTCCATCAGGTGTGAACATCAGCTGCACCAGAACACGGCGGTGGACTGCTGCAGCCTCTTTTATGCAGCGATCACGCCATGGGGCTGCTGTGAAGTCCCTTCTTTATGCTGCCTTTGCATTTTTACACAGAACCAAACAACAGGGGCATCATGCTGCCCCACAACAACAATAATTTAGCGTCTCTGTTATATGGCGACTGATCTTGTCCTCTGCTTGGAAGACATTTACAGCCGCTGCTCGTCTTCTTTGAGTTAGCTGCTAACTGCTACCAGCACCCTTGCTGCCCATGATCCTGTCCTGCTTGTGTCCCTTTAACATAGATGTCATTTCAGCAGTGCTACCACCTCCAATCCCAGCTAAAAGACGAAACCACCATGCCCCCCCTTCTGCGATTGTACCATTTATAAAGAATGGTGAGGCAGAATGATGGCATGAAATTCCTGCCTTGAAGAGGCAGTGTAAAAGGGGTTTAGGTAACACATGTAGCAGTCAGAGTAGAGTCGCAAAGGCATTTTTTTTGTGTGTGTTGCACAAACATCCTGCTTTGATATATCTTGAATCATGGAGGTCAAGAGCTTGTTGACACACTTCAATTAAGAAAAATAAAACCTGATTTATAAAACACATTTGATAAAAGTTGATTTTATTTGGAAATATTTAAATCTTTTTCAAGGACTCATAATGAAAAAATCATGGAAATTAAATTAAATCAGATTTTTTTTTCCAGAGCAGAAATATTTTTCTTAATGTTCATCATGAGAGACACCTGTGATATAACTTCAGTAACTTCAGCTCAGAGCTTTGGATTTTGAAGTTTGAAATGTGATAGAAAAAGGAAGTGACGTAAATCTGCCTCAATGCTGAAATATTTGGTAAAGTTGTGCTAAAAAATACTTCTGATTATTTCAGAAACATCAGTCATATAATCTAACTATTAAGAGTCTGATTTCTCTCCACACATTTCACACTGAGGAAAATAATTACTACCTGCACTCATAAATGCAACAGGACATTATACGAATTTAGTATCTCTATGGGAACTGACAGAGTCCTGTCATCATCACCACTCTCTCATTTGATCCTTGATTCCTTCCTTTCCTCTTTTCCTCCTCCTCCTCTCTCCATTCCACTACAATGACAGAAATGTAATAGCATGGCTCTCAGCATGTGTGTGTAAGTGTGTAAGTGTGTGTGTGTGTGTGTGTGTGTGTCCAGCAGACCGACCATGTCGCCTAAACGACAGACAATCTTTATTCTAATGAAGAAGGTGCCAAGGTCAAACGGAGAGCAGGGTGATGAATGGAGAACACACACACACTCATACAGTGTAGCTCACACATTAATTGTGTATCAGAGCTCCCAGTCGATCTGTAACTGCAGCGTTGTGTGTGTGTTGTCATGAGTCTCTCTCACACACACACATCTAAAAGGAGGCTTTCCCCTTGAGATGACATTTAACATTATTCTCACGACACACACTTAAAACAAACCGTCACAGGAAATAAAATCAGGGAAAAGAGAAACTGCAGCCTCCACGTGTGTGTGTGTATGTGTGTGTGTGTGTGTGTGTGTGTGTGTGTGTGTGTTTCTGTCTGATCTTATAAGACGTTAAGACAAAGTACCAACAATGATCAATAAACATTCAGAAGAAAGAGTTTATTTCTTCTGTAAATGATTAATAATCATGTGGTTTGTTGTTTTCAGTTTTCTTCTTGGTGTTGTGCAGTAAGTCTAAATACTAACTAAATCCCAGCTGTGACCACTGAGGTGCATCCTGACTGTCTACATGTTTAACCACAGATCATTATTTATTTTCTATGCTGAAAAGTTTGGGATGTTACTTTTAAAGTGAAACTAAAACCAAACAAAACATAAATGAATAAAAGCATGTCAAAATTTAGGAGACATTTATCATATTTCTATATATTTAAAGGTATAAAAACACAATAATAAAAACTAGAATTAACACCCCGTGGTTGTATGACTCCGCCCACCAGTCCAGTGTCTCTGACAGTCTCCATCCATGTCAGTGAAAACATGGATGCTTCACACACAGAAGATCTATACAATCAGCACAGTTTCAAGATTAGAGTCACCAATTATTATCATTATTTTATCCTGTTAGACATTTGTTTCAAGTTTTGTCATAATTAGTGTATGAATTCTTGAACATGAACATGAACATGAACATGTTGTGTGAGGTCACAGAGACCTTGACCTTCGACCTCCAAATTTGAAGCAGTTCATCCTGGAGTTCAACTAGACATTTGTGCCAAATTTGAGAGAGCTCCCTCTGGGCCTTCTTGAGATATCACATTCAAGAGGATAAGACGGATGCAAGGTCACAGTGACCTTGACCTTTGGCTAGGGTTAATTTCATTGATGAAAACTATGACGGAAAATTTCCATGACGAAAATCAGATAATGACGAGATAAAAACAGATCTTAATGATAAAAACTAAGCTGACATCTATGTTTAATAGACGAGATGGGACGAATACTTTAGTGGTGGACTGTCGGACGTTGAAAGCTAAGAAAGGCCGTGCTTGCAATTATCTTTATTACCTGCATCATGAGCGACAGGCTGGTAAACTCCAGTAAATAGTCTGCACCAAGATGTTTCAGTAGCCAGCAGAAACAGTCAGAGCAGAGCAGCGTCAGCCGTTGGTACGAGTTGTGAGCTGTAATTCAGCAGTAAATAATCAGCCGTGTGTGTCTGACTGTGGATGGTGGAGCTGCTGAATGGATTTGTGGAGTTTGTTAGTTGCAGCGGTGGCTGTTAGCAGCTAGCTCCGCTTGTTAGATGATGAATGGCAGCAAAGCAAGCAGCCACTGGCTGCCGGACTTCACAGCTGATCCTGACTGTTAATGTTGTTGTTACAGATATGTTATTAGTTTATCACATTTATATTGTCATTTCATTTTATGTTATATTAATGTTTGATAGAATGTTGTCATTTATAATTATTATTATGTGGCTGTAAACATAAATGTGTGTGTATATATATACATATATNACACACACACACACACACACACACACACACACACACACACACACACACACATTCATGTTTATAGCCACATGTGCAAGGAGAACATGAAATAAGACCATAACAAAGACCAGACATTTTCCAATTCAAAGAGTCACTTGAAAACCCTGCTATATTCTGTGAGAAAACTTTTAAAATAAAAGTCTGATTGGTTCTAATTCTTTTGCTGACGTTCGTCGTTTTGTGAGACGAGCCGTCGCTTGTTGTTTTGGAGCGAAACTCTGCAAACATGTTTACAGCCAACCTTGGCCTGACATTGGCTCGATGCTCGTCATCAAACTCTACTTTTATTCCTGTATGAGATTCCTGCTCATTCCTGTGTGAGTGAGTGAGTGTGTGTGAGTGTGTTTGTGTGTGTGAGTGTGTTTGTGTGTGTGTGTGTGTGTGTGTGTGTGTGTGTGTGTGTTAGCNTGTGTGAGTGAGTGAGTGTGTGTGAGTGTGTTTGTGTGTGTGAGTGTGTTTGTGTGTGTGTGTGTGTGTGTGTGTGTGTGTGTGTGTGTTAGCGTCAGGTTTCAGTCAGACGGCGTTCCTGGGAAGCTGAGAGAGTCTCAAGAGAGAAGAGATACAGAGAGATACAGAGAGAGAGACGGAGAGGGAGGGAGAAAGTTGGCGAGATGCTGCTGAGTCGTGTCTCTTTGTTCTAAAGCAGATATATCCCCGACTTTATCAAGACTGACAGAACAAACGCACAGGAAACAGCCTCCCACAGGACACATAATCCACACACACACACACACACACACACACACACACACACACACACACACACAAATGAGAGAGAGACAGCAAACACACTAAGACACACAGAGGTCTGAAAGCGTGAACACACACACTCACAAGAAAGCTAAGAACATTTGAGAAAGTGCAGAGACACGTGAACGTGAGCGCGCGCACACACACACACACACACACACACACACACACACACACACACACACAGAGGTGAGAATGTGAACACACCAAGTTTTTGTCTTTGAGAATGTGTGTACTTTCAGAGGACAAAAACGCACACATCTGCCAACACACATGAACGTAACATGTGAGTGCACAAACACACACATGCTGACAGGAAAGCAAACATATACAGGTTTCTATGACAACACATGAGAACATATTACCTTGGACATGAACATGTGTGCTCCCAAACATAAAGAAAACCCACAGATGCTGTGAGAGGCTTTAGACAGAAACATGATGTACACATCAAGGTCAACCAAAAAACAAACAAAAGAGTCCTGTCCTCTGTGTTTATATACATTATTACCAAACTAAAAAAAGTCATTTTGAAAATTGTTATTATTCCCTTTAAGGGAACTAAAACATTTTGCACCATGAAAACTTTACATAGTATTAACTAAAACTACAGGTGTAAATGAGCCGACAGCTGATCTGCTGATTTAATAAAGAACTACAACTATAAAATGAAAGAGAAAAAAATAACTTCATTCACTGGGCCGACTGCCGGCAACTTTTAAGGTGGAACGTTAACTTGTAATGTTACTCAATGCATGAGTTGATGACGTGAATCCATCAGCACACCTTAAATTTCACTGTGACAACTTTGACCATCACTTTAGTTTTTATATGACACACACTTTTAGTAATGACTTTAAAAATATAGATTAATTTGGAGCGGATTATGTGAAGGTCATATATTCTAATCCTCACTTCCTGTGGGCTACAGCAACACTAAACCCCTGAGCTTGCCTGAGAAGGACTAAATGCACAAAGCTGCTATTTTTAAATATCCCATGGAGAGAGACTCTCACTGCAGCCTGTTCTATTTTGTTCTGAAAATGTGGGCGTGTAGCCTCGTTCTGTGGACGATAAACCAGGTGCAGACTTCCATCTGTGTCACCGCTGATGAGGAAATACAGCGAGTGCTGGACGGAGCAGTGAGTGACAACAACCCCGCCCACATTTAAGAGGACTGTCTGAACAGACCGAGGGTCTAGGTACCATGTCTGAAGGCTTACTGCTGGTTCCAGAGGGACTGGACTGAAAGGGTTTGGTGGAAACAGGGCTTTTAACACACATTTACCAGGCACTTACGGAAAAGCAAACTGGTAGCTAACTTTACTAACTTGCTCGACATTTTGGCCTTAGTTTGTATCACACTGAACTGCAGCTGCTGAGACTTTAAAAGTCAGGAGAGTTAAGCAGGAGGTAACTGAGAGAAGCAGGGAGGTGGAGTCGTGTGAGAATTAACAGGTCGTTGTGGGGCTCAGCAGAGAGCTTCAATAAAGTAACTTTGTGATGCATGTTTTAATTTCGCTTTACTTTTCTTCAACTTTACCAGTGGCAAATATTGGTGTGGTCCATTAGCAAATATGGACAGTTTGACTATTTAGCACCTAAAAAAACTGCCAAAAAAGCCTCAGTAAATATGTAAAATTCTACCTGTGCTATTTTTATACCTGCTCCTATAGTTCATAATCATAGTATATATCTGTGTCAGGGGGAACGTGACTTTTGTCATGTTAGTCTTGAATATCTGGATCATTTGCTCCAGTTGGGCATTCCCAGTATACCAACTGGTCTGAGATCAGTTGGTGTAGTTTGTGCAATCATAATTACAAAAGAACAAACTGTAGTGTGAACAGGAAATGTAGAGAGTTAGAGTGTGTAAAAGTCAAAAGGACAAAAAGAGGATTTTAAATGTCCCCTCGTCTCCACTGATATAATTACATCTCTGCCTGAACTCACACAATACACAAAATTATGAAAATGCACACAAAGACACACTTGAAATCACACAAACACTGACTGAAAGACTGAAAATACATAAAGGTAGAAACACACACACACACACACACACACACACAGTCCCAGAGGACTTCAGCTCTCTGCTCGTATTACAAGCTGCGACAAACGACAAAACGCGACATCAGGACGTCTGACCCAGGAAGCACTCGACTCAACACATCCTGCCAGAAACACGCACACACACTAGACACACACACACACACACACACACACACATGCACACTAGACACATCCACGCACACTGTACACACACCAGACACATAGCGAGGCAGCAGCAGAGCTCTGCAGGTCTCTGGAGAGAAGAAAAGGGAATATCAGTCTACAAAGAAAGAAAGAAAAGTGTGTGTATGTGTGTGTGTGTGTGTGTGAGATTTCCTGAGCTGCAGGACGTTTCTTTTGTAGGATAAGGAGAGATTTTTGCTGTTTCAAAGTGTTTCTTTTTTTAAATGGTTAAAGACAGATTTTTCTTTTCTCTCCGTCTCTTTCTCTCTCTCAGTGTCGTCTCAGTTTAAACCTTCAGAGGTCACACGTTCCTCCACTCTGGATTATAGGAACATATTCTATCTCTTCAGTGAGTCGTACACTTGTTCTTTGTCTCTCCTTCCTTTCTTTTTGTTTTTTAAACAAATAGTTTAATCATATGATAATAAATCATCTTATTTTCTATTTTAGGTGATGTAGGTCACGTTTTCTTTTTATTTTCCTTCCTTCATTTATCCTCTTGCCTTCCTCTGTTCTTCCTTCCTTGCTTGCTTCTTTCATCCCTTCACGCCTTTCATCTAATTCCTTCTCACCCTTCTTTCATTGCCTCTTTCTTTCTTTGCACCCTTGTTTCTGTGTCTCCTTATTTGCCACTTTTTTTTTTTTTTTTTTTTTTTACTTTTTTACTTTTTTCGTTTTCCTTCCTCAAATTGTTTTATTACAACTTTTTACACTATTATATCCTGTTTTATACCTGGTACACGTGTACGTCGTAACTACGTTTCAAAAAGTGCTGTATAAATGAAGTTATTAATTACTTCTTATTATGTCCTTTTTTTCCTTCTGTCATTTCCTTTTCTTGCATTCTTGTTTCGTCACATCCTTCCTATTCTTTCATTCCCTCTTCCCTTTCTTCATTCTTTCATTTTTCCTTCTCTTTTCAAACCTCTCCACCTTTTGACTCCTTCTTTCCTTCCTTACTTTAGGACTTCCTTCCTTGAATGCCTCCTCCCTTTCATATCTCCTCTTTCATCCCTTTTCATTTTTCTTTCTTTATTACTCCTTGCCCTTCTCTGAGTATCTTTCTTTCCATCCTTTTTTCCTTGCATCCTTTGTTTTTTTTTTTACAGCCTTAGTTGCTTCCTTTTTAAATTTCATTCCTTCTCTAACTTTCTCTATTTTCCTCTTTCCCTCTTTCATCGCATCTTTGTCTTTCTTTCCTTCCTTATTTTAGTTCTTCCTTCCTTGAATACATCTTCCCTTTCACATTTCCTTTCATCCCCTCTTCATTTTTCTGTTTTAATTACTTCTCACCCCTCTTTCAGTACCTCTCTCTTTCCCTGCATTGTTGTTTCTTTACATTCTTATTTGCTTCCTGATATAATTTTGCCTTTCCCTCCTCTTCTTCATTTCCTCTCTTTCCCTCTTTCATTGCATCCTTGTGTCATTCCATCCTTTCTCTTTTATATTCCCTCTTCCCTTCCTTTAATCCTTTCATTCCTTTCTACTTTAAATCAACTCCTCCTTATTCGATTCCTTCTTTCATTTCTTATTTTAACTTTCCTTCCTTAAATCCTTCTTCCTTTTCATATTTCCTTTTCTAATTCCTCCTCACCTCTTTCATTACCTCTTTCTTTCCTTCCTTCTTTCCTCATCTTATTTGCCACCTTTTTTACTTGAATCTTTACTTTCTAGTTTTCATTCCTTCCTTCACTTCCTCAATTCCCCTTTTCCTTCCTTCTTTCACTTCCTTTCTTGCATCATTGTTTCTTCATGTTCTTCCTATTATATTACTCCCTCTTTCCTTTCCTCCGTCGTTCATTTCATTCCTTCCTTTCTTCTTCAATCCTTTTTCGCGTTTTTAACTTCTTCTTTCCTTCCTTCTTATTTCTTCATTTTTTCTTTAATCACTTCTCACCCTTCTTTCATCACCTTTCTTTCCCTCCTTCTTTAATGCACCCTTGTTTCTTTACATCCTTATTCGCTTACTAATTTGTTTGTTTTCTCCCTCTTTTTCAGTCCTTCCTTCCCTTTCTCCATTTCCTTTCTTACCTTCTTTCATTTTCTTTATTTGCAACTTCACATTCTTCTTTGCATCCGTCTTAAATGCTCTTTTCATTCTGTTTTAATTCCATCTTTCATTCCTCTTTTCCTCTTTCCTTCAGCTTCTACACTTTCTCACATCCTTCCTTGCATCTTTCTTTCATTCACACTTTCTTTTCTTTTTCTCTTTTAATCTCTTTTAAGTCCTTGTTTTCTCCCTTTTCCTGCCTTCTTTCACACTCCTCCCTTATGTCCTTTCTTCCTTCTTTTCTGTCTTTCATCCCTTGCTTTTCTCCTCCCTTCTTGTCGTCCTTCCTACAGAAGAAGAAAAGCTCAAAGTGTTTTCAGCACACAGACGTTTGCAGCAACAAATTACTTTACTCATTTCTTCCAATCCTTTATACATATACATTCCTCCTCTCTTTCTCTCTTCCTCCTCCTCTTCCTCTTCCTCCCTCTGTCTCTCTGTGGATGGAGGGAGGTTGGGAGCGTTAGCAGCACAGCGAGGATTGCAGCAACAATTACATGTGAAATTAGCCTCGCCTCATAGCCTGCAGTGTAATTCCAGCCTTCTGAGGCGTGGCAAAGTCATCTGTCTCTAATTAAAGATTCCCTCTCTCTACCTTCTCTCCATCTCTCTCTTCCTCTCTCTCTCTCTCTCTCTCTCTCTCTCTCGGGCTAACATTCGTCTTCTTCCATCCCTCTCTCGCTCTTTCTGGGGGTGGAGGGGGTGTTAGAAAGGTGCGTTTCAAAACCTAATTCACTGCAGGTCACAGTTTTTAGCAGGTAACACAAATTATTTCCTACTTTTCATTTCATTTATCTTCATTCTCCTCCTTTCTTCATTATTTTAATCTTAGTTTCCTCAGTCTCTCATGTTCTTATTTTCTCTACTTCTGTCTATAAATCAGCAAATATGTAGGATTGATTTTAAGCTCCTTGTACACTAAACCCTACATGGACCGGGACCGAGCTACATTGCTAACTCCCTTGTTAACTATTCACCTCTAAGAACACTGTGATCATCTGCTGCTGGTTTACTGGAGGTTCCCTGAAACAGCCGGAAGAAGATCGGCAATGTAGCCTTTGTCAATGACGCCCCAAAGATAATGAACGCACTACCAGCAGATATCAGGGAAGCTAGCTTGCTAAATATCTTTAAAAGAAAGCTGAGATGGATCGTCGATTTGATGCTGCTTCTGCAGTGATGTGGGCTCTGCGCTGGACCAGCGTGGTGAAGCTTTCCATTTACTGGTCCATCTACGTCCCAACCCTCATCTACAGTCATGAGCTCTGGGTAGTGACTGAAAGAATGAAATCGCAGATACAAGCGGTCCAAATGAGTCTCCTCTGTAGGGTGTCTGGGCTCAGCCTCAGAGAAAGGAGGAGGAGCTCGGACATCTGGAGGGAGCTCGGAGTAGAGCCGCTGCTCCTTTGCGTCCTTTGCGAGTGCCCCCGCAACCCAACCTCGGATAAGCGGATGAAAATGGATGGAAAAATGTATCTGTTCACTTTAGCCTTTAACCAACTAAACTCTTAAAATCTTACTTGATTTTCTGATTTATAGTTTTACAACTCTGTGATTATGTGAATCAGTTAATCCGTGTTTTGAACTGTTTTAAATGTCGTTTTATATTGAATCGCCTTGTTTGTCTGTTGTATGTTCATTATGTCTGTTTTCATGTGAAGCACTCAGAGCTTATACTGCCCTTATTGTGAAGACCTTTGTGCTGCATATCTTGTATGAAAGGTGCTTTATAAATACTCTTTATTATTAACATGTGATAAACATATTGGTTTAATTATCAACAATCAAAGATTCATAACCAACATATTCTCTTTATTGGTTAACATGCGACACAATGGTCCATATAAATCAACATCTTGTTAAAATGAAGTCATACAAACACCAAGACAGATTTATTTTGCTGCTAATTTGATCTGACAAGAATTTTCTTAGGGTTTGGTTTTAATTTGAATTCAACTGTTTGAAACTTTGTTTCCTTTTATCACAATCCATGATCACCAAAATATCGCAGCGGTTTCTATACAGTCCAGTGAGTGCTGACCTTTGACCTCTGCTTTACTGTGTGCTTTTAATGTCATTGATCAAGAAACTTTTGGACTTCTCATTTGTCACTGACTGAAATCAGATTAAAGAAATTCATGTTTTTGGAGATTTTTTTCATTTAATCACTCACTAATTCAAATTTTAAATGATTCAATATTTAACAATGAAACAGCAGCATATATATATATTAAAAAAAAATCACAATTGTTACAGTGAAGACAGACAGAAAGAAAAGACGGAAAGACGGACAGAGAGAGATCTCAGAGGATATAGGACTTAAGCCGTCTGTGTGTTTCTCAGGCATGACTCTCTACTGGAATATAACCCAGACTGTGTGTGCGCGCGTGTGTGTGTGCGTGTGTGTGTGTGTGTGTGTGTGTGTGCTCAGCCTCATGTTGAGGTTGTGTACTCTCACTGTTGCCCTCAGGGTTTAAGATGGAGAGACACAAACACAGACTGTGTGTGTGTGTGTTTCCATCATACAGACTGGTGTCTCTGCAGGAAGCTTTCGTCTCCACAAAAACAAGATCAGAGGTCATTTTTTTCAAATACTTAAAGTTAGTTATGTTTACACTTTATATGCTCACATGGTCCGAACCAGGTCTCTAACAAAGTGTCGACATACACTGTCAACACTGTGTGGACTTCAGCTGTTTTTTTTCCTGTTTCCTGCCAAAAAGTTAGAGTTGGTTTCTTTTATGAGGAAGTTTTTTTTAGGGTTGTACCATAATCAAAATTTTTCAAATTGAATCGATAAAAAGATTCGACTATTCCTTCCTTTTTTAGCCATAAAAAAATCATGGTATGGTGAGCAATGGTGTCTCTTTACAGGACACTGTACCCTATCTGCAGAGTTTGCATCAGCTTCTTAAATCCGGCAACCTCAAATCTAGTGAACTGAAATCTGCAATGCTGTCAGTAATTACTCGCTTTCATGTCTCTGTAGCCCGGCAGGAATACCGAGCTGTTATGCTACCTCGCCATTCTGTATGAAAGGTATGATCGCAAAATGGGAGGATGGAGATGTCTCGCCTCTGATGTGGCATTGAAGGTAGTAACAGCAAGGACGATGTTTGTATAAACAGGACAGCCAGCAGGACGGGATCATGGATGGCACAGGTTTTACTGACGTGTCATATGTGTGACCCGCTGTGGGAGATTTAAAAAGTAGCTGCTAGTAGTTAGCAGCTAACTCAAAGAAGAAGATCAGCAGCCGAAAATGTCAGAAAACAATGAGGTCCAGGAGCTCCTTACCCTCCGAGCAGAGGATGAGATCAGCTGCCATATAACATGATTGTTATTGATATATTATGCCATTGTTATTGCCGATAAAGCACCGCTAATGTGTTTGTTATATGGCACACCAATGCTTTTGTGATGTCACACCCATCACAGCTCTTTTTGTTTCTGCGATGCCAAAATGCTGTCTGAAACTACACACTGGAACAGCATTATGACGCTATTGTTTGGTTCTGTGTAAAAATGAAAAGGCAGCGTGAAGAAGGGACTTAATTGTGGCTCTGGTCTGCAGTGTTAGATGATATGGACTGATAATGATGATTCTTGTTTACAGAGTTTTCATTTCACCTAATTAGTATTTTCCTTCAAAAGTTTGAAATGTTGCCAGACTTCAGACTTCCGAGACCTGGTTATAAATATCCTCACTTACTAACCACTACACCTCAGGGTTCAGCTTCTCTCATCAGTTAACCACCGGCTCATGTTGTCACTGATGTTTTTAACAGGCTCACAGTGCTAGAATATAAAAATATGATGTAATGCACACTGACTGACAAAAACAAAAACATGACGGCTCAACTTGAAGAATTTCAAGATGGATGACTGATTGACTTTCAGGGGGCAGCCCTAAACTTTATTTATTTTATTTTATTGAAGGGACTGTTCTTTACTTATCTCTTTATTTTTATAAATTAGTTATTAAAACTATTAAAATATACCCTTTCATGTTTAAAAGTTTAGGGTTAAAGATTAAATCCTGGAGTTGAGAAAAGCCTTGATTTTTCACTCTTGTTGAGCAAACTATTTATTTTTGGCCAAAGTTTAATTGAGATGCTTTTTTTTCCTGACTTAAGCATTCATCCAAGTGTTGATGCGTTCAAGGACTGTCGGAAATTTTAAAAATCCAATGATAATTTCTGGTTTCAGTTTCTGGCTGCAAGAAATGATGTAATTTGGTGATTTTTAAAGAAAACATGCCTTCCAAGGCATCAAATCTAATTTTATCTTTAAGATGTTTTTTTTGTTTGTTTTGTTGACTTTTGCTTTTATTTGACGAGACAGACTTAAGCGTGAAATGGGAAGAGAGATGGGAAGACATGCAGCAGGGCCACAGACTAGAATCGAACCCGCTGTCATGGGACGCCCACTCTTACCACTGAGTTACTGGGCACCCCTAATTTTATCTTTAGCAATTATCATTTATAAACTGAAGAGAAAGAAGGCAACATACTGATGTCTTCATTGAGGTCTCAAAAACTCAAAGTCAAGTATGTCAAAAACTTCCAAGACATGGAATCAGATGTCTTTCAGTGTGAAACACTACAGAGGATAAAACATGTTCAGCTCCAAACATCCCATAATGTTACATGCCACAGACATCAGTTTGATTTAAAGGGTTAAACTGATAAATGAAGTTGTATTTGTGTTGTTTTGTTCTGTGTGTGTGTGTGTGTGTGTGTGTGTGTGTGTGTGTGTTTAAGTGTTAATCACTTCAGGGTCTCTCCTTCTGGTTTGGACCAGAGATGACCAGACAACCAGTGAAAACACACTCTGTGTTTCTGTGTGTGTGTGTGTGTGTGTGTGTGTGTGTATGGCCTCAGACAGAGCTCCTCTGTCGCACCCACACTGATTGGTTTTGGAAAGCCAGTTAATGAGCAGGTGTGTGTGTGTGTGTGTGTGTGTGTGTGTGAGCAGCCCAGCGTTCCATCAGAGCACCATGGGCTATTTGAAATGAGAATTTAGCGGCAGGGATATACACACACACACACACACACACACACACACACACACACACACACACACACACACACACACACACACACACACACACACACACACACACACAGTCTGATAGCCACTGTAATTAGTTGGACTCCACTGGAAGCAGCCACAGGGAGAGACACAGAGATCTGTGATGACTTAATGCAGTGAAATGTTTTCAAATGAAATCTGGAGTGAATCTTTTTGTCTAAAGAAGCCATGTGTTACACATCTCTCCCTCCGCTGATCTACATCTGACACTTTCTGTCTCCAGCCTTCTTCTCTTTCTCCTCTCATGTCATCATGTGACGTCTCCGTTGCTCAGGCAACAAACAACGAAAAAAAAACCTACATGGAGAAAACTGCATTTTGTAGAAAAGTCATCACATACAGGGACAAAAGCAGCTCATGCTAACATGTCACTGTTCAGCAGGTATAACGGTCACCAGTAGCAGCAACCTTTAGTGCTAAAAAATGAAGCCAACATAAGCGCCAAAAACTGCAGTTCCTCTAATGTCCACTTGAGGCTGACATTAAAACACAGTCAGTCCTCACAGACCCACATGTTAAACTCTACAGCAGAAATAAACATGTTTACAGCCTGGTACAAAAACAGTTTGGGTCTCTATAGCTAATTCTTGTTGGACACTCCTGAGGGGAAGATGACAAAGTTTTATTGAAATGTATTTCATATATTTCATATTAACTGTAGACTGTGTTTATAAGTCTGCCACTGACTTGCTATTTCAGTTGGCATTCTCCTCCCCCTCTGCTGTCTGTATGCTACTGTATTGCAAGGGCACTGCTTTTGCAACCAGTCTCACTCCAAAGTCGTCGAAAACTGGCGCTTGGCTAGTGACCTCTGGCGTTAGACACAGATGAAAAAAGCCATCCTTTCACTTCAGCATGCTACACGGCCAGCACTGTTATTGTTTGACAGCGACTGATGGCTTCAGAGGGAGACGCAGCGGGACAACAACGTCAGTTAAGTGGGCGGAAGTCCGAGTAAAGCGGGTGGTAGGGGTGGTGGATGGGTCCATCAACTACTGCCTCTTACCCAGGAGGCTGGTGTTTGTTTCCCGTAGGACTGTGAAGCCAAACCCTGTTCTTTTTTACTAAAACCAACCATGAGCGTGTGTTGTTGAAGGAAAAAAAAATCAGTTGGCGGTGTTGTACCGATGTAGTGCTTTTATTTTGAAAGAGACTGTATGCAAACTGTACATTTCCTGTGAAAACAGAAGTGTATTGTGAAAACAGACAATGCATGTAACAGGCCTAAGTTGACACGGCGTTCCAGAACGTCAACAACCAACACACCCAGGGTACCTTGGACGCCATATGTGGACGTGGGAAGTCCATGACCAAACGTGGACATGAGACGAGGTCACAGTGAGGATGGGTTAGGGAGCGATCACACCGAGATGAAACGCTAGAAACGCGACGCCAGTAAAACTATTGTTTTCCTATGATAAGGCACGTCTGACCAGCGTTCAAGCGTCTTTTTAGACGGCCGTTTTTGTAGACGCTTCTTTTTAGACGCGTGTAGACGCTGAAAAGTTTAAATATTTTCAACTTTTTGAGCATCAGACGCCAGTAGCTAGTGCGCACTGAATAAGCGTTTCCAGCATTTCAAGCGTCTTTGAGGCGTCTAGTGTCTCATTTCTGTGTGATCACCCCCTTAGCCCTTACATCCTGGGCTTAGCATCGGCCAAATGGATTTGAGATTGGTTCACAGAAACACAAACAACCCAAAGTGTTTCATTTCCGTTAATACCATAAAGATAACAGGCGCTTCCAGACCTTTCTCTAGCGCTTACATAGTGTTATAGCTGCATGAGACTATATCTATCCAGATATCTCTAGCTCAACCTCATGGTGACATAAATATAAGGGGATCATCGAAGTCAGCAGGATTTAGCATTGTGGTATCAACAAAATTTCACTATTTCACTATTATTAGTCTTGTTAGTTGGTACAGAGACCTTATTGTTGAGTTGATTTATTCGTCTCAATCATTTTAGGATTGTGATTTTTGTGATGGACGAATTTAAAGAGAGCAGACAGAGTTATTTATAAGAATATCAGCTGATTCTGAATCAGAGCATCTCTGCTGTTATTAACTGTTTTCTTCTGCAGTTCTTCCTCGGGCTGTTTTTCTTTTGTCATTTAAACTTTTACTGATACCGAATGTGTTTCTACACGATAAAGAGACATTAAATGTGTGTGACTGTGCTTTAATGTTGCATTTTTATTAGCTGTGTGTGTGTGTGTGTGTGTGTCTGTGTGCTTCTGTGTCTCAATCAAAATAATACCACGGTCAGTGAAATGCAACGCGCGCACACACACACACACACACACACACACACACACACACACACACACACACACACACACTTCTGGGAAGTGAGTGTTGGCTCCGCCTCCTGTGGGACTCAGGGCCAGAGCCTTGATCATCAATTGGCTGAACTACAGGGGCCTTGATGTGTGATTGGTTGACAGCAGCTACAAGGTCTGATGCTTGTTTCGTTTCCCTGCGGACCCTCTGCAAACTAACACACACACTGACACACAATGACACAAAACAACACACACACACACACACACACACACACACACACACACACACACACACACACACACACAC
>NC_065519.1:2775616-2824450 GCF_006386435.1 Epinephelus moara | reverse complement strand
GTGATCAATGTAAGTGCACTTGTCCTAGAGCCGCCACGACGGTTTTTATAATGCAAATAACTCTGTTTAGATAAAACCTACAAGCTTCTCTTCCTATGACTGTTACTAAAAATGTGTCTTGTATGTTTTCTGAAGCCTTTAAGTTACAAAAATGAAACACACTACACTGAGCATTTATACCTCCGACCGCGGCAGAGCGTTATACATTTTGATACATAGGTAGGCTATATACATATTGCAAAACTCTGCAAAAGTACACCAAAGCACACATTTTCATTTCCAAATATTTATTTGAAAACAAAACCATTCATACTGTCAATAAAAAAACATTTTGTTAATAATAAAAAAACGAATCTCAACAGTGACCGCGCCAGCCGGCGGGACTGCGGCTGAACCGCTTCCAATGTTCATTCATTCATTCAGTCGCGTGTTCAGTGTGTGTGTGTGTGTGTGTCTCAGAGAGGAGGAGTATCAATAAAAAAAGGTTTCCACTAATTATTTCGGTGTTTATTTCTTTTATTCTTAATTTTTTTTATTAAAATGCGTAATATAGGCAACAATATTATAAACCAAAAGTCTAATTTATTATTGTAGAATGTATTTAGCAAATCACCACTTTCAGCTGGAGACACAGCGCAGCAGCAGCAAAAAAAAAAAAAAGGAATGAGCCGACAAATAGTGTTAATTAATTGACACGAGACATTGGAGAGGTTGTCAGTCCTATTCTATAGTCTGTAATATTTCTTTTATTTTATCAGAACTTCTTGGAAATTACTCAAATGCATTTTTGGTGTGCTTCTGAGCACACGGGCAGCATAAACAATGAAGTTATGTTGCGGCGCTTGGAGGGGCGCTGTAATCCTGGCGGTCCTGTGTTAAGCACCATGGACAGAGCCACTGCATCTATCGCTGTAGCGCAGAGGCTCTGATGCCTGAGTCAGAGCATGTGAGCGGAGTTGGAGCTGCCTGGAGCGAGGAGCGGGTGGATTTTGTATGTATGTGCCAAAATAGGTAAAAAAAAAAAATCACAATTTCTTCGTCTTTTGTGTAATAAAATATTTGGAAATGAAAATGTGTGCTTTGGTGTACTTTTGCAGAGTTTTGCAATATGTATATAGCCTACCTATGTATCAAAATGTATAACGCTCTGCCGCGGTCGGAGGTATAAATGCTCAGTGTAGTGTGTTTCATTTTTGTAACTTAAAGGCTTCAGAAAACATACAAGACACATTTTTAGTAACAGTCATAGGAAGAGAAGCTTGTAGGTTTTATCTAAACAGAGTTATTTGCATTATAAAAACCGTCGTGGCGGCTCTAGGACAAGTGCACTTACATTGATCACGTCCATAAAATAAAACGAGAAATTGGAGAAGATTGAAAAAATTGTTAAAATTAAATTAGGGGACTGATCACAGATGTATTGTCTCTGTGTGTTTTTACATCTATTGTTGCTTTTAATTTGCAGCTATACTTTAAATGAAGCTGACATGTCATGACAGTCAAGCACCCCCCCAGGATTCCAGGATTACGGCAGCCAATCAGCGTTGAGCTGCAAGCGACAGGACCCAGCGAAATACCGCTCCAGATGAGATTTCTCATCTCAAGCGACGAGCTCTGTCGCTGTCGCTCGGAGCCCAAGCGATTTTTCTCCCGGGCGAATATACGCTCAATCGCCCGTTTGCATTGACTTTGTATGTAAACTTGTCGCTAGTGAAAAAAAAAAACAGGTCCGGTGTGAACACACCTTAAGTGTCTGACAACTCACAGAACGGTTCTCTACAGAAAGAGACCATTTTGTCAAAGAGTAAGATCTTTTTTGTTTAACCAGAAACAGCCCTGACATGACTCTGACCAAACCCACCAGACTCCATTTAAACAAAACAGTAATTTTAGTGTGTATAGAGGCAGCATCTTTTCACATCTAACTGTGTGAATTAAGGGTTAATTTAAACCAAACCAGAGTTTGTGATTGCAGGAACAGTAGAAGGATGACACAAGATGGTTTTTAAGAGTTTTATTTTGTTTCTGTCAACTTTGAATGAAGTTTGTTTTGCTTTTTAAAAAGTAACAGTTTTTTGAATGGAGTCTGGTGGGATCAGTGATGGTGATGTCAGGGCTGTTTCTGGTTAAACAAAAAGGTTTATCTCTGTTGGGATCCTTTCCATAATGTTGTCAGACTCAAGCTAAAAACACATCGGCACTGCCAAAGCAGGGTGCGTCAGTCGACACACACCAAGTGCTGCCCCCTGTACACACCGGACGCCTGATGCTGCAGCACAAGTTATTGTCAATGAAAGATCTGCACCTGTTTCATCTCTGCATTAGCTTAAAATCAAGAGCTGTTGCTCCAATTAGTCACTAAGGCTGCTTTCACACCTGCCCTGTTTGGTTCGGTTCAATCGAAGTCAAGTTTATTTATTTTTATTATTAATGTGCACCTCCTCCTGTACTGCCTTAATATGCACATTCAGCACATCCAATGCATCAAAACATTGTTTTCTAGTTGGAGCCGCGCCTCGTTTTCAAACTGTATGGTTTGACTAAAATGAACAATGACAGCAATATAGTCCACGATGAGCAGCGCTAAAATCAACCTGCGTAGTTGTCCCTCCATTGTGACATTAGAAAGTGTCACATTTATCTTGCAAGTGTACTCTTCTTCAACGTTTGCTTTACTTCCTGGATTTTTCCCACATGGAAATTCTGACCAATCAAGAGCAGCTTTCTCACACAAGGCATTTGATCTGGTCCGCTTGTAAATGCTGCCGTGAGAACACGAACCAACTCTAGGCAATTATACAACTTTGGAACAACATGAGTCCCTGATTCAGACCAAAGGACACTCAAAAACACCAGGATCCCAAAAAAAATACCGTTACCCTTTAATTAAACAGGTATACATCTATTCTGGCTTGTAATGATCGGTAATGCAGCACAACAGAAGCAGCTTCAATCCTCCGTTAGTTCTTACACAGGATGCCTTCTGCTGTCTGGTCACCTGCATAATAAACGATGTGATTTCTGCACATAAAACAGAAGAAAATAGACCTGGAGCCTGAACACACATTACAGGTCATAGCTGCGAGTGAAGTGTTCGCAGTTATGTGGTCGGAGTAAACAACTCTATTGATTAAAGGAGTGATCCAGTAATTTAATATTGTGCCGCCATAAAGTTGTGGGGGCTTGTGAGAGACAGATTTAAGGAGAACTGTCAGGGCTGAAGCAACAGAGGCCCAGAGATCTTAAATTTTAGTCCCTATGGGTTCACAGAAAGCTCTATAAACGCTAAATCCTACACTTTACATCACACCCTCCCTGACTGGTTACTGCTCTTTCAAGCTCCACACCCCCAGTTTGTAATGCAAACTGAATCGCAATCTGAGAGAACCCTGACGAATAAGACTGACCACGGCCACAGTCCGACCTTAAGCTGCTTCTGTTGCGTAACTTTAATCAAAATGTTGAAATGTAATCATAAAAACCTTGACATGTTTTACCTGCCAGGAGAACATAAAGGGCTGGAAGAGAAATATTGCATATGATTTTCAACACCAGTTAGAAAACTTAAGTTTGATTCAGTTACATAAGGGACTGTTTGTTATTTATGAGGGGGGAGGGGTGGTGCAAAATGCAGGAGGCATGTCATATAATTTTTGAAGCACTGGGGAGAGACTTTAGGTTTTTATTTTGACTTAGGGGAGGGGCACACAGATTTAAATGTCTGTTATTTGTATTTATTTTACCGCCATTTTTTTTTAAAGAAACATGGCTCCCAAACCCGCCCACCCAAAACTACACCCAGGGTTCCCATACATATTCATAGACAAGATTTTCAAACATGTCCATGACCTTTTTTTCTTTTGTTTTTATTTTTCTTGCCCTGGCATTTTCCAAATATATCAGATTCAAACTCTATTCAAACATACTTGTAGCTCGCTGGCAGACATGAAGGTAGAGACGAACCCAAGCAGAAGATGACCAAACGCCCGTGATGATAAACTAAACCTTGTCACACACTGGAGCTACATTGAGTCAACATAAAATAAAATAACAGAAACAGAAAATAAATTTGTCATTATGTTATACTACGTGACAGGTTAGCCACGAAAGGTTACTCTAACAATGTCATTACAGCAAAATTGCTGAACTTTTCCAAAACTTTCAATGATTTTAACTAATTTCATAACTTTTCCAGGCCTGGAAAATGTGAAATTACGCGACTTTTGTGGGTTTTCCATGTCCATAAAGACCCTTTACACAGTTTATCACAGCCAGAAATTGTGAAAACAGAAACCATGTTTTGATTTCCAAATTTGCAGCAGCCCTTGGACACATCATGTGCGACAATTCATCTAAAATTTGGCCAAAATAAACCGTTTACACAAATTAACCAGCATGAACAACAAAAGTGAAAAACTGAGGCTTTTTTCAACTCCAGGATTTTGTCTTCAACTTTTAGCTTTCAAACATCAAAGGGTAAGTTTCATTCATGGTGGAGGGTCATGGATTTTCCACTAAGCACTCAGGGGGCTGAGGGAAAAATATCTGTAGCTTCAGGGAGGGGGAAAAAAACAAAAACATCCCAGCCACCCCCTCCGCTGATAAATAAAGGACAGTCCCTAAACCAAACAATTCTGTTAGAGCCATTATAGACAGATAGAAGCTTTGTTCCACTTGGCAGCAGATGAAGGAATCAGGACACAAGAAGTGAGTTTTGTCTGCTTTTTAAATTAATAAAAACTTTCCAGTTGTTGATCACAAATTGGAAAGATTTACAAAAAAAAAAGTTTTTAAGTCTTTGGTCTGTGCTCACTGGTGTGAGCGTGTGATTGTAACACCGAACACACACAAATACACACATATCTGTATCAAACACACACAAACACTCCTCTCCTCCTTCCTCCCTCCTCTCCAAGGTTGATAAGTGCCTCCATCTAACATCACAATAAACAGTAGAGCCTCGGCCTGCCAAGCCTGCCTGCAGAAACAACTGTCAGCCCAGCTTTCCTTTTCCGGAGGACACACACACACACACACACACACGCACACGCACACGCACACACAGACATACACAGGCAACGACGCACACATAGACACTCACATTTTCTCAGTTGCACGCCACACACACACACACAAACACACACAAACACACACACCTCCGAAAAGAACAACTTTTGTTGGGCCCTGGCGTTGCTATGGTTACAGGGTCGAGTCCCCCCAGCATTTTAGTGGAGCACAGCGAGGTTCTTTAACGGTCACATGGAAGAAAAAAAAAAAGAAAAAAACCACACTGAAAAAAAAACAAAAAAAAAACAGGGGGTTTAGAGCTTCTTTCTGCAGCACGCACACACACACACACACACACACACACACACACACACACAGACAGGCATTGTGACGTTTCCCAGCATGCATCTGTCCTGAGGTGAGGGCCCATGTTCACAAGACTACATATGATGTTTTAAAACACAAACAACATCTCAGGAACTTAAATGAGTTTGGGATAATGTTGTGGTCTGTGGTCTATGGGTTTTACCGTTTATTTCTATTCTTTGATAAATTGATGTTGGTTTGTAATTTACATGTCTTTATGCCTATGTGTACATGACATGTTGCCTGTGAAGCACTTTGGTTCAAATGCTCTTTGCTTTTTAAGGTGCTATATAAATGAAATAAACTTGAAACTTGAACTCTGTTATATAAATATGAGATGTCAACTTTATTTTGTTCAATTCGCTTTTTTTGTTCCAACCAACAGTCCAAACTCAAAGATATTTAATTCAAAATGATATAAAACCGAAGAGCAAGAGCAGCTCGTAACATTTGAGAAGCTGAGCCCTGAGAATTTTTAGCATTTTTGCTTGATAAATGACTTCAATCAATAAAAGTCATCTAATTTTAAAGCCCCCTTATTGCAAAAATCATATCTTATCATAAGCAGGTATAGTTGCTCTATAAATACTGTGAAAGTATAAAAACGCTCCCGAAACAGTCCTGATTTAGAAACCTTTGCCTTTAAACGAGCTGTCAGGACTTCTGTGAAATTGCGATGCCACAACTGTACTATTTAAAAGGTAAAAACTGCTGATTTGCTGGTTTTGAACATTAAAGCATGTAAACATGTTTTAATAGAAACCCAAAATAAAAGTATGAGCCCAAAAATCTGCATAATACAGGACCTTTAAGATGAGTGGCCAACTTAGTACCTAATCTTTCAGCTAGTTTTTGTAGAGAAGAAGATAAAACAGGCCGATATATTCAAGATGTTTGGCTGGAAACACTAAAACAGGAGTAAATTAATGACAAACTATAAAATATATGGGTAAATATACAGTGAATTTATACGAGCATAAAACCGTTCAGACTGACTGCAGGACTTCTACTGTCATTGGAGTGTTTTGACAGTGTGGTGTGTGTTGCTAAAGCAAAGGATACGAGTACTTAAATAAAGAAACAGCCCCAACAAATAAAAACTAAGTGATATATAAGATAAAAATAGCCATGTATGAGCAGCTTACAGTATACAGCCCTGACTGTGTAACTCTCAGTGGTGGAGAAGGAGAGAAACAGTATAAGAAAGCGACCTTGGACCGGGCGAGGAGACGCTGTCGAGCTCCACATCAATATTTTAACAGGAGAGTTGACACATCAAAAAAAAGGAGAGAGAAAGAGAGAGAGAGAAAGAGAGAGAGAGAGAGAGAAGAAGAAGAATGCCCAGCGATTCCAGAGTCATCTAAAATTCATGCATGCATCATCGCCGCCATGAATATTCATACAGAGATGAATATTTAAGTGTGACTCCTATGGAGAAATTAGGTTCATCTTTACACTTATCAATAATTCGCAGGCCAGGTGAGTCTCATCGGCCGCTAAATAAATCATGTCTGCGTGCACACACACACACACACACACACACACACACACACACACAAAGACAGAAAAGTTTGGGCGAAGACAGAAAGAACGGAAAACAACACAAAGTTACGTGTTGGTTCACAGCAGTGCCTTCTGGGTAAGACGAGAATGAGATGTCAGCGGTTCGATGCTGTGTGAGCAGCATGACAGTCGATATATTACTGCGTGTGAAGGTGTGCGCATACATTTGTGTTTTTAGGGGTGGGTGAGTGCGTTTTACACAAATGTGAGCTCAACAAACACTCCTGTCCTAAAGTTTGATTTACATTCACACAAGAGAGGAGGACTCTAAATATCTAAAAAGGTCTCTGATGCTTTTAGTTCGTAGAAACTCCTCTTTACAAACTGATGTTATTTAGTACGAAGGGACTGTTTTGTGAAAGGAGAATCAAGCACTGTACGATGGTTCGAACAGACAACTGACAGAGACAAAGATCCCTCTGAGCAACAGCTGAGTAAGAACAGAAGAAATCAGCAGTCACTGATAAAACAATCTGGAAGCTTCACATTAACATGTGTGCAGATTTAAAGAGGAACACGCTCCTGTTTCACTTTCAAGTTCACAATAATGCCTCCAACAAGCTGGAATTATCTTCGTCACAGCTCTTCTTCAAACCTCACAACAGAAACAGAAGTGTTGGTTAGCACTGTTGGAATATCAGCTGAACATATTATGGACTAACAAATCCCACTTTAAACCTCTTCAGTCTGACTCCGGAGTAGACCAAAGCCCAAAGAAAAACACGCTCACTCAGAATTCAGATCCCCGTCGCACCAACAATGATCGAGGGGTCACTGATACATCTCTGAACTTTAACACAAATTCAAAATCCAAGTTCATGAAGTCTCCCCTGTCATGAGACACTGTGAGGACAGAGACGAAATAGAGGTTTGGGTCTAGGTTTTTACTGTTTTTACACACGGTGCACAGGCTGTTGTCAGTTATTGAGAAACACAACCACAGCTGATTAATTCCCTCACACCTGTGCACACCCGTGAAATGGGTGGAACAGTTTCTATTTAAGCTCAAAGTGACATCATAGGTGATAGAAACATGGGATTTTGACTGGCGGCAGAGCTCTTCACACACATTAAGTGTAAATAAAAACAAATCAGTTGAGTCTTTCCCCTTCGGATGAAATGGCCAGTCAGGCTACATGCTACGGAGAGAGTTTAAGAGGTCCTGATCGCCTTCGGTACGACGAGAAAGTGAAAATGATAGGTGTGTGCCCTTTTCAGCTGCCAGCCTCTGTGTGGACGAATGACCCTGTCAATTCATTACTTAACATTCATTAGAATTAACTTCTTGGCTTCTTGTTGAGATCAACTGACTTTAGCTAGCTAGCTAACGTTAGCCAACTAACCTGTGATGAAGTTCCTGCCGCAGACGTAGCGTTAGGTGTAGTGACTGGCTGGATCCCACAGCTTTCCGTCTTTACTCTGCTGTTTGATGGCTGTGAGCCACAGATTTCTTCTTTCCCCGTTCTTCACTCTCTCCGGGAGCAAAGAAAATCGCAATTCTGTTTTGTTTTTTTTATTGTTTGCTGTGCAGTGAACAACGCAGCAATTTTTTGGCATTATGAACTTGTTGCCACGACTAGCGTCTCTCCTGGGTCGAGTTCAAAACCTTCACCCAAAAGGGGGCGTGGCCGTTGTTACGGCAGTGAGTGACGTTGCGTTGAAGTCATGGATAAAATGTGAAGCTGAGCAGTTTGTGGGATTTTCTGTTCAAAGACTCAACACACCTGCATCTGAGACAGTCTGATGTCCGAATACCTTTCTTCAAACTAAAATGTAAATGATACATTTAGTGTCTGTTTTATCTCTGTTCAAATAGTTATCAATGACAGAAAGTGTAAAGTTGAAAGTTTAGCTAAGTGTGAGATTTCCCAAACGGCCACCTTACAGGTGTTAAACCCTTCTGATGTATGCAACAACATGACCTTCCCTCTGGCGCCACTGTAAGTAAGAACACACATTAACTCTGCACAGTGTACACAGAGTGCATGTCTTTAAGCCCACTGTTGTTCCAGATCATGTTTCATTTAGCTAACAAGTGGCAGCACCAGTAGCACTGGGAGTTACGTCTTGTTTGACATTGCACATAAAGTTAAATAAGCGTTTTCCCAGAACTTGATTGATGATGTTTTGTCAGACGAGTTAATTTGCATTGGACACATGTTGAATCAGCTCACACCAGGCTGATCACTTCATTTGCTCTGATAAAATGCTTTTTAGAAAATGTCATTTTCTAGAGTGTAGGAGCTGTAGTACAACAAATATCTTTGATTTCCCTATCTGTGTGTGTGTGTGTGTGTGTGTGTGTGTGTGTGTGTGTGTGTGTGTACATGTGTGTGAAGGACAGAAGAGGATGACTCAGATCTCTAATCGTAACACATGCTGTTCTTCTTTCTGACTCATTTGGCTGCAGTGAAGTCATTACACAAACACACACATTACCCACACACACTTGCACAACCTCTCTCTCTCTCTCTCTCATACACACACACAAACACACTTTACTCTATGATATGGTTATGAGGGAGGCTATGCCTTGTAATCCCATTCTCCTTGGTAAGGATGAAGATGTGCGTGTGTGTGTGTGTGTGTGTGTGTGTGTGTGTGTGTGTGTGTGTGTGTGTGTGTGATGGGCTGGATGGTGAGTTGTAGGGAGGAGTGAAGGGAGGGATGAGGGCAGACAGACAAACTGATGGATGAATGAAATGTGGGAGGACATCATTTACTTCAGCCAGCTCTGTTTCTACATATTTACACATTCTGATTAACACACAGTCTGCAGTGCTCGTCCATGATGGAGGCAGAGGTGGCTGATGGGAGATCTGTGACATCACAGTAAAGCCAATGAGCAGAGAATTTTTGTCGAGCGTTACAGCACCTGAAGGTTTAACTTTAACAACCATTTCTCGACATAGAACTCTGACTTATGTGACGTCTGAACGGAAAACTTTAGAGAAGATTTGTGTACTGTATGTACTTTATGCCGTCATGTGACACCTGTGGCACACACTGGATGAGCCGCACAGACAGAAGGCAATGATCCGAAAGTGGACTGAGCTACATCAGGTGTGAAAATGTGATAAAAGTGATGCTTCAGAGCTGGGAAACAGTGCATCCATGATGACGTGTGTCTCGAGCTGATGGTGTGTGGGCTGGAACGTGGCCGTCACGTTTCGTCTTTTAGTGTTTCAAAATATACTGCAGAACATGTTGTCTAAAAGTCTGTGTGTTTTGCAGAGAGTCAGAGTCCAGCTGGTGGAGCAGTCTTGTTTTGGTTTGTTTACCTTGAAACTGAACATGTAGGCTGTATTTCAGATGCTAGTAAACATGTCTCAGTCTGGTTCCAGACATCTGACACGCAGACTGCATCTCTAATGCTGGAGGTCTGATGCTCTGCTTCAGTCGGAGAAACAATCATCCAATGAAAGCTTTGTAGGATTAGAAATGACATCGTCACCATCCTACATATGTAGCTAGCAACTTAATAAATCCATAAAAAATGAATAACAGGACAACGGCTGCAAAAAGGGTGATCGAGTGAATCTTCTGCTGGCACTGTTCACACACAGTAACTGACTATTCCTGCACCTTTAACTGCACTTAGGAAAGATCTGTCACTCACCACTGATTGATTAAAAAAATCCTGAGTCAAGTCTGATAATCAGGCTCAACATTCGTAGGTATAAAGTTCAACATTGACCAAACTTTAAGGCCCAACAAAAAGCTTCCCTGTTCAGCTAATTGGTACTTTTTTCTTTTGATAAAAGTTGCACCCTCAAAGGCTCCTGTAGGATGTCATATGCCCCCTTTCCACCAATACGAACCTGCTTCTAGTTTTGGGCTGGTGCCAGTTCGCAGTTGATTTAACATGTGAACCCTTGAGGAACCGCTTTGCTTCCCATGAGCTGGAGAGCCATATCATTACGTCACTGTATACGTCTCCGCTTTCCCAGCAACGCTAGCACCAACTTCAAGCACAACAACAACGATGGCGGATCTACTTTCAACAACCTGATACCCAGATGAGCTGCGTGCGCAAGTCTGTCTCACCACCAAGCACTGAACAGGACTGATAAGAAATATCTGACATGCTGGTTCCTACAGAAGTGAATGTGGAGTCCACAATGTCACAAACAGCATAATGTTACTAATGTTAATTATCTCTGGATCCCTCCTTGTGAGAGACTTACTTTTTTTTAGTCTTGTTCAGTACATGGCAAACCATCGTGCTGCTTCAATAAGGGCTCCAGTAGGATCACATCCCTTCCAGAAGCTTTGTAATCCAGCCTTGAACTATGGTGTCTTTTTGGAGACTTTGTAAAATAAAACCATAATAATTAATCCAACACTGACAACATGTCTTCTGTGATTATTTATCCATTTTCTTGTGTTGAAACCAGTCCTTGTTGTTGGCCGCCCCCGCTAACTGTCCATGATGACTTTGTTGAACCAGTCAGAGGCTTTTGACTGTGTCTGTGGCTGTTGGGAGAGTGACGGGCAAGTTGCTGACATATGGCAATTTGTGGTTGTCACCTCCGAGAAGTTGCAAAATGGCCAGTGATAATACCAACAACAGCAGGTCTCTCTCAAGTCGTTAGCAGAGTGTGTGTGTACAGATTAACCTATGGGCTGACGCAAGCTGTCAAAGATAGTCTTGGACAGCTGATATCCAGAATTGTCTCTTTACAAGTGTTGCTCTGGACTTTGTGAGCCTACATCTGGCAACTAAGCAGGTGTAGGCGTTTTGCTGTTTATTTGTTATTGTTGTCTTTATTTGTCCAACATTTCTGTGGTCCCGACTGTAGCCATCTCTCGGCTATATTTGTTTGAACACTGTTTTTGTCCTTGAAGTTCCCACGAGTTTATTCTGAATTTCTGTTGAGGGCGACAATCCAAGGCATCTCCTCCACAGACCATTGCTGCTGCTTTGATTTCACAAAATGTCAGTCACAGAGTTTTAGTTGGTCTTTTTGGTCAAGATAATCCTGCCATATTGGCCTTATGGACTTTGAAAGTGTCCACTCTGGGTGCAGGCGTCACCTAACTCCTTTTTAAAGATTAAAAGTATTATTGATGTGACCAAGTTTTGAAAAATACTGTGAGATTGAAAATACTGTCAAGGTCTCAGCAGTGATTGAATTCATGGCAACAACTCAGGTTGTAAGTCTTGTCTTAAGTTGAGGTGACAATTTAAGACATGAGGGCTCAAAGGGTGGATATTTGGATCTACGACATAAGAGTCATCGGCCACATCGTAGGCAAAGAAGAAGTGTCACCACAGAGCAGTTACGTTGGTGCAAACCATGTGAGTCATGAAAGACTTTCAATAAAAGAAAAAAGATTCCTGTATGTAAAGAAAAATGTTTTTGTGTGTGTTTTGTGAGGCTCCTGAGTCACAGACAGACAGACAGACAGACAATAGAGCTTGTCTTACCTTGAAGAGGTGATGTCTCTGCTCCTCTGACATCATCAGCTGGTGACTGTCTGTTACCATGGCGTCCATGTCCATCAGCCAATCCCAGAGCTCCTGGTACTCGGTCTCAAAGTCCTGCAGACTGAAGACAGCGAGAGAGAGATTATTAAGTTGAATTATTGTTGTAATTCAATTTCCTTCCCTCTTTTATTCATTTTGTGTTTCCTGCATGTTCGATTTTCTGTTATTGTTTCTTGTATTATTGTGATATTGTTTTGTCCAGCGGCGATGAGAGACGTACGCGTCTTGTTATGCTGATAAAGAATGCAGCTAAAAATGCAAACTGGAATGAGGAAGAGACGCTGACAGATAAAGGCAGACTCAGCCTGAGAGAGGAGGCAGAAAATAGTCTGTTTTCAAGCAGCCGTTTGAACTGAAACTAAAATATTTTCTAACAAGAATTTATTTACGTCTTGTACCTCGATTGTGTCTGGCTTCTCTGTGAAGGCTGAACTTCCCGTGACGCTACTTTGCCAAAATCAAACATGCAGAACGTCACAGAACATGACTCAGCCAACAAAAAGAGGTGACTGTATTTAGTCAGAGGTTACTGTGATATTTGTAAAAATGTCAGCTGGTTTTGGTAAATTAAATGTCGGGTGGAAGTGGAGATGTGGATTGCTGCAGTTGAGGCACACAGTTTTGGTTTTTATATTTCTTTTAAAACAAAATCAGTTGTTTCCACAGGAAGTTCTTTTATAATTGTAGTTTCGTTCATTTGGTCTGATCCCTAGAAAATAATTCTCTGGGGTCACAAAGCCTTTAGGAAGAAATAGGTGGACATGAGGACTATTAGGGCGGCGGTATACTCTTATCAGAACTGCTTGTCAGACGGTCAAACTGCTTCGGAAAACCTCTCCTCTAACACCTTATCCCCAATTTTTAAACAATTACCACGTCTTGCACCTCTCTGTAACAGCCGGTTTTTCACCCCACCTTTGAGACTGTTTGGAAGATCCATGAACAATTTCTGACTTACGTGGTTTGATGACACGTTGTACTGGAATAACCCCACCCTTAGCTGAACTGCAACTACACCTTGCACGTCAAAAATCTCAATGGACAACCTGGTTTAAGGTACGGCAAAGAAGGGACTGTTTTAACTTCAAATAGGTTTAATTCAGTACAACAGCACGACCTCGAGTGTGATGCTGCATTTACACAACAGTTCTACAAGTGCCAATTATTAGTTAACAGTAATAAGTGACAACAGATTATTATTTGCTTGGTTATTTAATAGTTATTGGCTCCACCAACACAAATTGTTCCACAACTGCACCACACTGGACGAGTCGACGTTCCTCTAGTGGGTGACGTTGCTATGACTACCGCTTGGTGACAAACGATCTGTTAACAGTGACCTAAAATGTGTTTTTAAAAACATTTCAGGTGAGAACTACGCAATGTAGTAAGATAATCTTTGTTCAAATTCCTAATCCTTACCTTGCTTATCTTAGAGACATGATCCAGAAGTGACATACTTTGATATTTACACCTGTGTCATCAGATCACATGGTAAGATCATCATTCAGATGTCACATAGCTTAGTTAGTTCCAACCTCTACAGTTTGTTGGGCCAAATTAGCTCCATGTAGGCAAACTGAGTGTTAGGATCCCACAGTTTTCCCGTGTCTTCCTGCTGATACCTCGTGTCTAATTGCTTAAAGGCTCAGTTTTTTGGTTCAGCAGCTTGTAAAAAAAATGTAGTTGTGGATTCTTGACCATGATGGCAGTGCATCCCACTGATAAAAATAACAAGGTGGTTACCTTCACACAACACAAAGTCTATGGAGAGCGACTTAAATGCGCTCTGTCTTTATAGACCAAACTACCATGACACTGGGCTAACAACAACAATCACTTCTGGGTACAAAAGTTGCAATTGGTAACATTTCATTGACATGTAAAAAGGGCAAACTCGTTTATTTCTGTCGTCAATTTCAGCCATGTAAAGACTAATTATATACTATATTAAGACTAATATAGTCCAAACACAGTGGTCAAACCTATCTGACGTTTCTGATGTGTATATTCTATGTGCTTTGTTTCTTTCTTCTCATGTTTGATGGACCAAATCTATCGGTACAGAAGCTAAACGATGAACTGCTGTGGACGGGGGCGACAGCAAAAATGTATTTTGGCCACCTAAAAAAATCTGTATCTGTAGTAAGTGTACGCTATATTTAATATATTTGTTCCGCCTTACCTTACGCATCGAGGCAGCAGTAGACCAGCAACTGTTTTTTGCTAACGTAAAAAATTACAGTTTTTGTCAGTGGCGTCTGGTGGCTTTGATATAATTGCTTCTGTTTCCTGTCAGAAAAGACAGCTGACAGTGAGGTGAAGTGGTGAAAATATTCTAAATATAGCATACAGGGAAACTGATACTGATTTTTTTTGGTAGCTAAAAAATAAACTTACTAAGGCCTTAGCGCCGTTTGATTTTAATGTACGTGACGCAAGGATTTTCTACTCGGAAGTTATTGTAAACAAACACTATGATTCGGATTCTTTGTATTTTACTTTTACTTCATATTTTTTTCCCACGTCCTTCCCCCTCCTTTTTCCTCTACCTGCTCCTCTATCCCACATCTTTCTTCCTCCTCCCTTTTCCAAATTTTGCCAACACCTTTCATTTCACCTCCTTCTCAGTTTCCTGCTGCATATTGTCACTGCTCTCCCTCCCACAGTCTCTCATATTGTCCACATTCTTTGTTCACCTCCTCTAAATCTTCCTCCTCCTCTTCATCTTTCCCACATTATGTTGCCCTCACCCTCCTCCCTCAGCATCCCTCCTCCAGCCTCCCCCTCCTGCCTCACTCCTCCCACTCTCACCCCCCTCCTCTCTTGTCCTCTCACCTCCTCCTCCTCCTCGACACAGGATCACATCAAATATTTATGCTGCTGGAACAGGAGCCGATTGCTCAAACACACACATTACTGTCAGCCGTTTTGTTAAGGTGTGTAAGAGAGAGAGAGAGAGGGAGAGAGAGAGGGAGAGAGAGAGAGAGAGAGAGAGAGAGAGAGAGTGTGTGTGTGTGTGTGTGTGTGTTTGTGTGTGTGTGTGTTTATTATTTATATATTCGCTGGTTTTCGGTCTCGGCGGGGATCGCCAACACGTTTCTCAACATTAGCAGTGAAATTGTTTGGAATTCTCTGGTCGCTGACGACGACAGTTTGACAGCTCTGTCAGGCCCACGGCGTTTCCACGACAACACAAATACACACTCTGCACACACGCTAGTCGAGAGGACCGCACATGAAGACACACACACTCTAAAACACACACATGAGAACAATGAGTGAAATACACAAAACAATCCAAACACGCAGCCACTGATAATAACATGTATACACACAGTTACCCAGAATGCAACACACACATTAAAAACTAAACAAGTACACACACACACACACACACACACACACACACACACACACACACACACACACACACACAGCTTGACCTGCCGTCAGGGCAGAGAGAGTAAACTATGAATGAAATTATAGAAACAAGAAAATAAACACTTCATTTTCTTCCTGTTTTAGTTTGATTCACCTGAAAGCTGCAAAATTTCACACTCACATTAAAAGTGCATGAATTTACTGAGCTGCTTCAACTGTTAATATATTACCCATAATGCCCTAGATCAAACCTTAACCTCAAAACTAATGCTAATCCCTGAAAAAGCATTTGGAAAATGGATGATCAAAAAATACATATTATTGCATTTGTCCTCACTTTACAAAATTTCCTTCACTTCCCAAATTGTTTAATTGTCCTGAAATGTCCAGACTCTCCAAACTTCCTTCATTTTCCTTAAACATCCTACTCTTACAAAATGTCCACACTTAAAAAAATCTTCACCTAAGAAAATGTCCCCATTTTCCATAAATGTTCAAACTTTTCCAAACCGTCCCCACTTAAAAGGAATGTTCTGACTTCACAAAATTGTACTAAGTTTCTAAACTGTCCCTATGTTCCAAAAGAGTCCCCACTTCCTAAAAACTTTCCAACTTTTCTAAACTGTCCCAACTTTTCTAAACTGTCCCCACTTTCCGAAAACATTTCAACTTTTGTAAATTGTACCTATATTTCAAAAATGACCCAACTTTCCATAGATGTTACAAATTTTTCTATACCTTCCACACTTTCAAAAATGTTCCAATATTTCCAAACTGCTCCCGCTTTTCAAAAACATTCAAACTTTTTCCAAAAATGTCCCCACTTTTCAAAAATGTCCTCACCCACAAAAAATGTCATCCCTTCGAAACCCTTCACAAATCTCAGTGGCTTCCAAAAATGTCTTTCCTTTCTAACATGTCTTCACTTTCTAAAATGTCCTCACATTGCAAGCATGTCGTTATTTTTAAAAACTGTCCCTACTTTCTGTCTTCAATTTCTAAAAGTATCTTAACTTTGCAACTTAAGGAATTTTTCCTACGTCTGTCTCTTAACGTCCCTCATCGTCCTTTCTATCTCTCCACCATCTTCTCCTCATCAGCTACACTGAAATAAAACAAATCTTCCTCCCACCTCACCCTCATCCTCTCCTCCATCTTTTTCCTCCTCTTACTACTTTTCCCCATCTCTTCCCTCCTCACATCCCCTTGTCCTCCACTGCGAGTGATTCACTAAAATAAAAACTAAACAGAGAAGAAGAAAGCAAAGGAAGCGAGCGCTGCTTCCTTCCCCTGAGGCGGCGTTCCTCATTATGCGGCGAGCAGAGCGGCCCTTTACTGACTCAGACAGATGAAGCAGATACAACACTCGCACAGATTGTTTTCTCTTGTCGTTTGTCGTTTTCCCACTCCCCCCCTCCTCTCCCCCGTTTCCGTCTTGTTCTCACACTAATGTTAACTAAACGCTTTGTAAAACAGGATCTCTCGGGGGGTGGAAGACGAGAAAACAGACAAATCGGAGAGGAAGGAGCGACGTGGCGGCACTGCGGGGCTGCGTTCAACACCGGGACAGTTACAGAGCGTTTGAAGTGTCAGGTTTGCTTTCTGTCACGCGGCACTGACGGAGCGCGTGGGAGTGTTACGGAGAGCCGTTCTGACATTCAGTCACTTGAGGAAATTCGAATTACAGGAATCTATTATTCATTTCTAACTCGTCATAATTCCAGTCAACACTGGATATAACAACATGTAGCAGGCATTGTGTGAAAGTGTGCAAATTTAGATGTTGGAAAAAGCATGTTTATATCTACACAAGTTTTGCAAACATTTTTAAAAAGTGAAAATAAAGTCTTAATGGCTTAAAATGTCATGAAAGCATGTCCACGGAGGTCGAGCAGTTCAGGTGGTATCTGACCAGTGGGGAGCAGGCCAAAAACTAGCTATACTGGGAGGCTCACCTGATAAAACTGGTAATCTCACCAAAATTCAGACTAATGTCTCTGTGTGAATGTCAAGGTAATCACAGTTTAACGTAGCTGAGGCTAGATAATGTGCAAATGAGGCTGTTTTTTTTTTTTTTTTACTTAGGGGTTTTCAGTCGCCTGTGAGCGGTATTTTCCCAAAGATCTGCTTGAAAAATGCCTCATAGAGCAACATTTACAGTACAACCACCTGCAGCAACAGTGTTCTTGTCATCTTTCCCCCAGACAAAATCAAAGTAATGGGAATATAAGGTAAACATTTTCATCTTCAAAACTAGCCTGTTGCTTCGTACCGTGCCTGCGCAGCGCAAAGATTACACTGTTTGTAACATCTCCTGTCTCTTAACTGTCTGCAGCTGTTGCTCTTTAACGGAGAAGTTTATACTCTGACAGAGGAGGTTAAATTAAAATGTCGTGCAACACAACTAATAAGCTGTGACAGCCTCCTCCGATGTGGCTGTGAGGCACTGTCAGGTCAGCTTGATACTGGTCAGCGGTGCGAACTTGCAGGTCAAAGTTCACTTAAGTTGAACTTTACTTACTTTACTTGTGTCATATTGCCTTTTTAAATGCAGATGTAATTGTTCACTCTTTTATGAGGGTTTTTCTGACTGAGGCACTTTGTATTTTTGATTAGAAAAGTGCTATCATCATTATTACTTTCTACTTCAAACCAAATATATTTCTTAGAACGAGCTGCTTTTAGAATCGATGTCTTGGTGCTAAGTGTAAACTGTTGGTTGAAACACACGCTGTGACTCTTCAGTCAGGCTCTAAATGGATGGATTCACCATCATCCTCCACTTTCTACTTCTCTCTCTCCTTTCATCACTTCTTCATACTTACTTTTCTGTCTCTGCCTGCTGCTGCGACGGCGATAGCAGCTGTAACTACTGTCTCTAATTCATCATCCACCATACAGCAGGAAGACGAGCAGGGGGGAGAGGAGGAGGAAAGGAAGGAGGGAGGGAGGAGTGGAAGAGGGAGCTGGGAAGGGAAGAAGATGGAGAGAAGGGAAGGGGTGAGGTAAGGAAGACAGAAGGGAAGAAGGGAAGGAGGTGAGAGAAGACAGAGAAGGACGAAAATAGAGGAAATAAAGTGAGGGAGGGTGTGGGACAAGAGATGGAGTTACAGAGACAGGAGTTGAGAGAAAGGAAAGAAATGAGGAAGGATGGTGAGGATTATGAGGATGAGGAGTGAAGAAAGGAGAGATGGGGTGAAGGGGGGGGGGGGGGGGCAGAGTGGGGGATGAAGTGATAGAGTGAAAGGTTGAATGAGTCATATTGGCAGCCGTCACCTTTCAGTCAGAGACTCTGTTGGATTTATGAGGTGATTCACTGACACTCGTCTGTCTAATGGATTCATCCTGCAGAGATCAGTGAGCAGCAGCACAGCTCCACCTGCTGCCACTCATTCACTCATTCACACTAATGGATTCATCCTGCAGAGATCAGTGAGCAGCAACACAGCTCCACCTGCTGCCACTCATTCACTCATTCACACTAATGGATTCATCCTGCAGAGATCAATGAGCAGCAGCACAGCTCCACCTGCTGCCACTCATTCACACTAATGGATTCATCCTGGAGAGATCAATGAGCAGCAGCACAGCTCCACCTGCTGCCACTCATTCACTCATTCATACTAATGAATTCATCCTGCAGAGAAACTAAAGAGACAACTTATCAGTGATCGGCAGCATAGCACCTCCTGCTATTCATGCATTCATACTAACAGATTCATCCTGCAGAGACACTGAAACCAAACTAGAGGTTGGGAGGTGGTTAGGGTCAAAGAGGTCATGGTTTCAGCGAGTGCTGACCAATCACAGCACAGATGGGCGGGGCTTGCCCAGAAAAGCAGTGGGATCCATAGCAACATCACAGAGACACTGAAACCAAACTGATGGATAAAAAAAGGTTTACAAAATATCATCAAATCAAATGAATGAAACATTATTAAACACTCGGCGTCACAGGCCATACACTGGGCCTTTAGATGCTTTTTTAAAACCAGAAAAATATGAATTAAAAAAACGATGTTTTTCTCCCCCAATTAAATTTCTTTTGGCATTAATTCAGAATTGAGATATTTTGTGTGAGATCAGTAAATAATTCAGTCTAACCTTCATTTTCTTTACAACTGAACCAAAACCAGAAATCTCAACTGAGCTGAACTCACAGCAGCTAAAGAAAAACATGTAACATCCAATTAATACCAAACTCATCCCACACACCACTGCACTGCGCGCGCACACACACACACACACACACACACACACACACACAGACGTAAATCTGAAGCGCAGCAGCTAATATATGAATAACCAATTACTGTCCAATACATCCAGAGTAAATTACTGAAACATTACACTGCAGCCACCGAGGACTGGAAAACACAAACAAAATGTGTGTGTGTGTGTGTGTTTTGTGTATGTAAACCACTTAGATTTATTTTATTTAAATCACAGAAGACACTACAGTGTTGCCAGAATGTTTGCAATTTATGCTCAATAAAAACAGTGGATCTCTGTGTGTGTGTGTGTGTGTGTGTGTGTGTGTGTGCGCATGTGTGTGATACACCACATCCTTCATGTGCGTGATTGTGACGACACAACAAAGTCTGGAGAACACAACATACTACAGACTCCTACTACAGTGAGCAGTTTAAGCTTCATTTTTCATTTGCATACACACGACTTTGTGTATGTTTTTATTGTGTGTGTTGGTGTGTGTTTGTGTGTGTTGGTGTGTATGTGCTCTGCGTGTGAGTGATAACCGCGGAGGGAGGCTCCTCAAAGCCGAGGATGAAACGCCGACAGGCAGCGTGACCAAAGACGGCGCTCGCCGAGCCGAGCCTGGCCACACCAGATTACTGCTGTTAACACTCATACTCTGTGTGTGCATGATTACATTCAACTGTGTGTGTGTGTGTGTGTGTGTGTGTGTGTGTGTGTGTGTCACATGTTCCTGTGTTGTTGTGTCTCGGTCTGGTTTTATTCTTGTGCGTCCTTCTCATGGCAGCAGAGAATAATCATCTGGTAGTTTTTGTCTCTTCTATTATATTATATTCGTCTCTATTATTCATTGATGCTGTTTGATTGTTCTGCACACAGAGAACACACGTGTGATCGAGGTCACCTGACGTGGATGCATTATAATGACTAGATTTTGTTTACACTTGTACATGTCTACATATTCACACCAGGAAGCTGCCCAGTACAACCAGTCTGAACCAGACTGCAGCCAGTAAGCAGCAGCTGGGGTTACAGCCTCCTCAGTGGTGGTGATGGTTATTGTGCTGGTCAGGAGATCAAACCAACAACCGTCCACTCACTCTGTCCAACCTTGAGGCCACTGCTGCCCTGAACATGTTATAACACGGTGCCTGTTCACGTGTGTACATGTAGCTCGATCAGTTTAGGTCATCTCTTCCCAGTTTGCTTACTGGTTTGCTGGCTGCCCACTGCACTGAACCCACTGTCCCATTTTTTACACTTCTTACTTTTAAAATTACAGTTTTGAAAGTAAATCCTGTCTTTCTATTTTTATTCTGTTTTATTTATTTACTTCCTTTTAATTCTGTGGACTTTTAATCAGCTTTTTTTTTGACATTTTGTTGACAGTGCAGCAGCTTTGTTGGTTTTAAATTTAAGCTGAAATCATGGCTAAAATCAACCACTCATGGCCCCACCACGCATGAAATCAAACACTTGATCTGATATTATGAAATCTTGTTATATCCTAATGTTGCAATTGTATTGTTGCTGTTGTTATTGTTGTTATGACTTGTTATTTTGTAAGAATTTATTAATCTATTTTAGTGTCTTTTAGCAGAGAAATGATTCTCTGTTTCCTGCCCTGGGACTACAGATGAAAATTAGCTTACAGCTAACTCTGGTGCAGCGAAGTGTCTGTGCACTGTCCCTGTTAAACAAATAAAAATAAATAAATTTAAAAAAATACATTTTCTAGTATTGCCAAACGTTATGTCCAGTTGTTTGTGTTGTCCTGTTAACTGTGTCTGTGTCATTCCAATATTGCCATGTGAGGCACTCTGGGCTGCATGTTTGTATGAAAGGTGCCGTATAAATAAAGTTGAGCTGAGATGATCACATGAACAGATACTGTTTTTTAGGGTGTGATTTTATAAATTCATTTTTATTTAGAAAAATCCTAACTGACTTTTCTTGCAGATGAAGGTGGCCTGTCGACAGATGTCTTTTTTTATGAGTTTGGTGTGTGAGAAACTCTCTTCACACATTTCTGCAGTACCTCAGTGGGTCACTGAAACAGCGCTGGGCTGTGAAATTATTTTGGCGCAGAGGCCACATATGGTGTTGTAGGATCATGTGACACACAGTGTCCCAGACGACATTTTGCTTCCATACTCAATCAGGTTGTAAAATGATGAACACGTTTTTCTTAAAAAACAAAAACCTTAAATCAATCCTTTGTATTATCAGAATTTTAGCCATTCAGCGCAATAAAATGTGTGTAGATGAGCTGTATCATTAAATTATTTTATCATATTCATGTGTTCACAGAGCCAACAGGAACTTAAAGGTCCAGTGTGTAGGGTTTAATGGGGTTATAATGGCTGATATGGAATATAATATAGTAAATGTGTTTCTTTAGTGTATAATCACCTGACAATACAAATCGTTGTCACCATGTTGCACCGCCATGTTTCTACAGTAGCCCAGAGCGGACAAACCAAACACTGACGCTAGATATGACCAATACTGTTTTCAAGAGGGCCACCGAAGTTGGAAGCCCATCTGTCATGAGCAGTGTCAGAAAAACACAGATTTATAACGTGTAACTCTTTTATTCAGTGTTCTCACTGGTGTAAATCAGCTGGTCTGTTTGTTTTGGAGACAAAGAGACCTCTGTGGATAACTCAGCTCCTGAACAATGAACACTGAAGCAATTCTAACCAGAAGTTTTAGCTGGTTACAATCTGCAACCTTCAACGCTAGACGCCACTAAATCTCCATAATTCTTACACACTGAACCTTTAAAGGAACAAAGGTCAGAAACCTCGAAGCCCAAAGAAACCTAAACATTGTTGGTGTATGCATGTGAGCAACTGAACGCCATCTTTGAATGCCACTTGTTCTCACACTACATCGTCTCTGGCATCTACTGTAGAAGTTAAGTTATTCTGTCCTCTCTGTTGTGTGTTTACCTGTTGTTCCTCGCCAGCTGACTGTAGTGCCTCCTGCTGGCCGATGATGGGTAGTGCAGGCTTCTCAGTTTGATTGCCATCTGCTCTGCCAGGGCGGCTCGCTGGGCTTCACACTGACTGGGGATCAGCTCAGCCTGGAGGACACAGAGCAGAGGACATTCGGGCATCAATCACACGACACACTGTGGATATTCATGACCTGGAAAAAGATAAATCTGGAATCCTCCTGACTGTAAGTGATGTATCTGCCCCACCAACACACAGGCTGTGGTGGCGAGGGACAGTAAACAATGAAAGAAAAATATCAGTTATTTGTGGAAGCCGCTCTCCGGCCAAAACTTTTTCCTCCTAAGATCCTTTTTGTTTAACCAGAAAGAAATCACCGTCACCAAACCCACCAGACTCGTCATGTTAGTGTGTACAGAGGCAGCATGTTGTCACATCTAACTGGGTGAATTAAGGGTTAATTTAAACCACACCAGAGCTGGTGATTGTTGGAACAGTGGAAAGATGAACCAGGATGGTTTCTGTGAGTTTTAATTTGTTTCTGTTGACTTTCAATGAAGTGTGTTTTACAATAATAAAATTAGTGTTTATTCAAATATAGTCTGGTGGAACTGGCGATGACGACTTTGAGGCTGTTTCTCCATCCATCCATTTTCATCCGCTTATTCAGGGCCAGGTTGCAGAGGCAGCAGGCTGAGCAAAGCCCTCCAGATGTCCCTCTCCCCAGCAACACTATCCAGCTCCTCCTGGGGGATCCCGAGGTGCTCCTAGGCCACATGAGATATATAATCCCTTACATAATCCCTCCAGCGTGTTCTGGGTCTGCCCCGGGGCCTCCTACCAGTTGGACATGCCCAGAACACCTCTAACAGGAGGCGCCCAGGAGGATCCTGATCAGGTGCTCAAACCACCTAAACTGGCCCCTTACGACGCAAAGAAGCAGCAGCTCTACTGCGAGCTCCCTCCGAAGTCTGGTGGGTTTGGTGATGGTGATTTCAGGGCTGTTCCTGGTTAAACTAAAGGATCTTACTCTTTAACACAAAGCTCTATCTCTGTAGGGATCTTTTCATGTTGGCAGACACTTACAATAACAATCTGAGCCTGTCAGTGACAAAAACAAACACTTCTATTGGACGTACACTGATGGTGTGGTTATATCGCAGCTTGTTTCGCCACTGCTGTCTGCAGCCCTCTCCCTCAATACTGGATCCTAAAACGCCCTTTAAGGACCTATGAGCTCTTCTTAAACACTACACATGTAAAACCTCCCATTTAAAGGCTAATTTACTTTACATTTAAAGGTTGGTTGCAGCCTGTAGGGGGTGTTATCAGGAGCCTTCGTCTGATTCAGTTTATTAATTTGCAACAACTCTACGGGCTCAGATTATTGTTATGAGTCTGACAACATTATGGACAGGACCCTACAGAGACAGACCTTTTTTGTTAAAAAGTAAGATTGGTTTCTTTCAAAAACATGGGTAGAGGGCAACAAGCAACTGAAGAAAAAATGGCACAAAAATAGCAAGAAATAAAAAAAATACTTAAAAATTAGCAAGAAAAAAAAAGACAGAAAAAAAATCAAAAGACAAAAAGGAAATAACATAAAAAAAAGTGCTTAAAAATAAGAAATTTGTTCCATGACTAAATATATATTTATAATAATTATAAATAAAGTTTAGTGCACATTTTTCTCCATAGTTTTAATTTTTTTTTTTTTTTTTTTACAAATCTGCTCACTTTTTACAGTTTGAGGACCTTTTCTTACCAAGTTGCTCGTTGCCTTTCGCCCAATGTTTTCGACAGAAATCAAATCAATTTGCTCAGGATTCAAACATTTAATTATTTGTGAAGGGCGTCTGAACACAGCACGAATAAGTGATGTCGCTTCAGGTTTTAAAGGGTTAACCAGAAACTGCCTCAAAATCGCTCTCCTAACCCACCAGACTCCATTTAAATAAACAGTATTTAAAGCATAAACAGAGCCAGCATGTTTTCACATCACCCTCCTACCCCAAATATTTCATTTTCATATATTTAATCCCCATATTTTAACTTCTGCACTATTTTATGTGTCAAATTCTCATTTTATACTTGCGGGGGTTTTTTTGTTTGTTTTTTTTAACTTGTTATTTATGAGTATTTTTTACAATGTCAGAAATAAACAAAACACAATACAGAACGAACATATGACGTCATGGGATGAATAGCGACTCAATGTAAATATTAGCATCTTTACAATGTAATGTCACACAGAGAACAGTCGTTATTAAGTATCGGTCTCATCGGTCTAAATAAATACACCATTTTTCCCACCGTTTTTTTCCCAGTTCTTTTTGGAGTCATATGGAGTGGGTCATCCGTTCTAGGAGATGTAGGTGTTTAACAATACTAACAAAAAGGCCTGCAGTAGGACTGTTTTTTTGGAGCCAACATTTTGTAATGGCCTTTTAACTTGCTGCCAGCAAGATCTTCAATAGATAAATGTCATCTTTGCACAGTCCATCAGGAATATGACCAAAATAAAGAGATGTAAAGGTTGAGCTGATACTAAAACCCAGTATATTTGAAATTATTGTTCCTACGTCCTTCCAGAAGGTCTGAATAGATGGACAGGTCCAAAAAACATGGGCATGATACGCCATCGTTTCTCCACATTCCCTCCAGCAAGTTGGCTGATTACCAGTTTGTTTAGCCTTCTGTTTGGGAGTAATAAAGAACCGAATCAAGTTCTTCCAACAGAAGTCTCTCCAAGTCAGGGAAGTGGTGGAGGATGACTGTGTTTTCCAGACATTCAGCCACATGTCCGCAGATATTTCAATGTCCAGCTCCCTTTCCCACCGCTGCTTTATGTAGTCTGTGCTGTCCTTCTTCAATGATGTGATACCAAGGTATAATTTGCTTATGAGATGTTTATTACTTTCTGAGTTATATGCATTAATAAATATCTGAATAACCACTGGTGGCTCTATTGGGTTAGGACCCTTCACCTTTTTCCAGAAATAATCACGAAGCTGTAAGTACCTGTAGAAGTCTCGCCCACCTAACCCATATGTCTGACATAGATTATCAAAGCTATTAAGTTCCCAGTTTTTAACGATAGCGCATATAGAGGTGATACCAAGATAGATCTATTGTCTGTATCTATGATCTTGCAGTGCTGGTATAAAATCTGGGTCATATGCTGGCCATCTGAGCTGCGTATTTTTTGTTTTTTGCATACATTTAATTAGCATTGTTGGAGGAAGCCTGAGATCTGAGCCTGTTTCTCTGTAAATGTTCTGCATGTGACAATAACTTGAAGATTACGTCTTTGTAATCTGCACAAAAGCACAATTTTAACTATTTCAGTTTTCCATTAAATGTTCAATCCAGTATATGCTATTGTATTTTTCCACAGTAAAGGTTGCAAACATCACAGAGCACAGGAGAGAACATAAAGTTAATGTGCTTTCAGTGCGTAATACTTGTATTAAAACCACCCTTCAGATATCATTCATTAAATTGAGCAGAATCAAAGTAGCACCGCAGCCTATTTGTGATGTGATGCGTCAGACGCCGGCTGTCCTACTTGTCCTGTTGTCTGATTAGCTGTTCATTGCCTTTGAATGAGATTCAGCTGTGCCACATTTTGACGGACGTGCCCTTTAAAGCCCCGCGAGTGGCCAACGAGCCACTAGAAACACACTCCACGCTTATCCTGCACTCTCATCTTCACTAACACACACACACACGCTCACTCAAATATCCATATGTACATGTATATGCATATAAATGTATACACACACTCACACACTCATCCTGCTACTGAAATTACTCATAAAAGCACCAACACACACACACACACACACACACACACACATTTAGCACAAATCGCTTTTCTCTGGCACAAATTACCTCTCATACACACACACACACCCATCAAGCCTGCACAAATGTTCCCATGAAGACACACACACAAATCGACCATGAATTGCTCCACACACACAAAAAAACCAAACATGCACACACATATTCACACATTGAGCATCAATCGCTGCTCTTTCTCACAAATTATCCTACACACACACACACACACACACACACACACACACCTCAGCTAGTCGCACTCAGTATCCAGACACAATCATATAGAGGCACTCAGCGCGCCGCTCAGATGTAATTGCATACAAACTATATGGAGATGAGGCTTCAATTGAACCAATGAAGGCAGAGTGAGCGTGTACAAACAGCGACACACACAAATATGACCGCTCCGCTTTTTCCTCATTCGGTAACAATCTGAATAAAGTGTCGTCGCGTCGCGTTCGCCGTCCGATCTACTTAGTGGACTCGTGGAAGGATCTGGAAAGGTCATCCAATCTGTGGAAGGCAGAGCCGCTCAATCAGAGAGCTAATAAACAAACAGGCAATACACAATCAGCGGCGCTGTCTGCGTCTGTGTGTGTGAAGATGTGTGAGAATGTTTTGTTTGTGTGTGTGAGCCGCTATTACAGAAACTAACTGGAAGCTCTCAGAGAAAATTTTTCTCACTTTGTGTAAATGTCTCTCCACTTTCACTCATTACTTCTCTCGGGTGGCGTTTGCAGGCTGTTTGCTGGCTGGTTAGTCGGTCAGTGAGTCAGTAAATCAGTCAGGTTGTTCATTAGCTGGTTAGATTGTTCCGTTCTTTGCTAATTTTGTTCCTTCATGCAGTTTGTGACTCTGAATCTGGGACCAATCCTTTAATTTAAGAGTAAGAAAAGGTCTTTGTTAAAAGTGAACAAGACACATTTATCAAGCAGCTAACTCCCACTCACTGTGAGGTGCGAGTGACCTTTATGAGCAGCTGTTAAGTGAAGAGATGACTGATCATGTGGGATAGCCAATCAGATGGCAGGATTTAACCCATGTCCCATCCTATAAGAAAATCTTTGCATGTTCTTTTTCTCCAAAACACAATATTATCCTGATTTTTAAAGGGTAACTTTGATATTTTTCAACCAGGACCCTATTTTCCTATGTTCTCCAGTCAAAGTGACTAATCTGACAACAATTTTATGATGAATAATAATAATTTTTTCATTTTCCGTAACCCTTTATACTGTTGGGGGTCACGGGGGGTGAAGCCTATCTCAGCTGACACTGGGTGAGAGGCAGGGGTCACCCTGGACAGGTCACCAGACTATCACAGGGCTGACACATAGAGACAGACAACCATTCACACTCACATTCACACCTACGGACAATTTAGAGTCACCAGTTAACCTGCATGTCTTTGGACTGTGGGAGGAAGCTGGAGCACCTGGAGGAAACCCACGCTGACACGGGCTCCCCTGCCCTGGGGTTTGAACCTCTTGCTGTGAGGCAACAATGCTAACCACTATGCCACCTAAATATTAATAATAAGCATAATAATCCTTATTAATAGAGCAGTTTTCAAAATCAGTGTTACCAAGTGCTTCACAAGGCAGCAAAATAAAACACACAAGTCACAAAATCAACATTTTATAAGAGAACAGATCAAGATAAAACAATTCTGTGAATAAAACAGAGGAAATAAAAGACAGTTTAAAGGAAATTGTAACTCAAGTAAAATCAGTAAAGTCAATTGCAGCCCTTGCTGCTGTGGCTGCAGCCCGCTCGCTCAAGACTGGACCAATTTCATAAAAATTTTATTCTCATTAGTCACTTCCACACAAAAATATGGGAAAATAGGGTCCAGGTTGGAAAATACCAAAGTTTCCTCCGTGTGAAGTCATTCATATTTCCAGATTAATGCCTCCAGATATGTAAACAGGAGAGAAATTATGTGAAATTGGACAAAATGGAAACAACAATAAGGAAGGCCTGCTGCTGGTAGAGGAGGTGCATCAGATTGGAAATCTAGGACCATATTTACATGTACAGACAGCAAAGATGCAGGACAGTGGATGTAATGTCACATCCAGCTTCTTTCTTGTAACTGAACATTTCAATCCAAAGTGTGTCTGAGGACAGCAGCTGACAGGACAGCTTAAACACCTCAGCTAAAACTGCACTATCACCAGTGACAGACATTACTTCAGATAACGTATTGTTCACTGTGACCTCGATAGAAAAATGAGAACTTTTCAAGCTCAGTGTTTCGTTTAACATTTAAATATCATTGTAGATGAATGTTAACTGTTGACAAAACCTTTGTTTGAAATGTGTCAGTGTTCTCTGGACATGATGTCACTCAGTAACTGTCAGTTAGAGACTCAGTCATTTATTTATTCAGTTTGGTTTCAGCCTAAGTTTGCAGAGAGCGACTGAACTGAACGTAATCTTATGGTTGTAATTGGCTTTTTCATACCTAACAGCTGACTGAAGCCATAATGAAACACACACACACACACACACACATATACAGCTACACACAGTGAAGCAATTTCTCCTGGACGCCTTGAGGACACAGGACTGGAACACAGAGTCTGTTTAAAACACACACACACACACACACACACACACACACACACACACAGAGTGATGAGTTGGGCTGCTTCCCAGTCTGAAGGATCTTCAAGGATTTCTGTCAGAAATTATTTCTCTTCAAACTAGACACGTGTGTGTGTGTGTGTGTGTGTGTGTGTGTGTGTGTGTGTGTGTGTGTGTGTTTTACAACCTGTGTCTTATTTCTTATTTTTCCTCAGTTTCGGCCATCGTTTCTACGACCTACTTTATTTATTATTAGATGATGATTTATAGTTACATTCCACTGACCACCCAACAGAACTGTAATGTCACAGTTCAGACCATCACACAGATTGTAAACGAACCATCAGTTCAGTTCAATGCTGTCAATCTCACTTCTCATTTCAGTCTCGCTCAGGAGGTTGTGGATTACACTGGGTGGTAATCTGATAACCTCATCCCCTCTGATATTTTCTGACAAACTTATTTATCTTTTGCACCAAAGCTCTGGTATGATTGGAGAGGAAAGTCTAATAATTCAGTCAGAGGTGCACAAAATGAACCGTGCACCAGGGGATGAGCCCTCGTGACTCTTGTAATCATCCTGTTGCTACACCATGAAGCTAAAATTTGTAGTTTGAAGTGAAGAGTCTCCACAACCTTTGGGTGGATTGTCATGATATTTGGTTCACATATTCACGTTCCCCTTAGGATGAACAGTCAGAATGATCCTTCGACTTTTCCTTCAGTACCACCATGAAGTCATAATTTTAATTTGGCAACTAATTTGGTTTATAGCATAGACTGTGTAAAACAATGGACATAGCTACGGTCACCCATTAGTTTGTGGACTCACCACAAGTGACCATATTTGGATGAAAGGGTGGAGCTGTGGAGACAATGAGGGGTGGATCTGACTGGGAAACTGAGGACACGATTGGCAGACAGCCTGTCATTCAAGCAGCCGCGCCCTTAAATATTCATAAATTTGTTGAACTTTGTCCAAAAAATCTGGCACAAAATCAGAGCAGGGCGCATAGCAACTGCTCGTGAAGCTGCTTTTGAGTTCCTGTATGTACTGTAGGCAGTCCGTATCAGTGGTTAGAAGTTCATAGTGAAAATAAGTACACAGACAATCAGTGTGTAAACAACTACTAAATAAAATGGAGATTTGTTAACATTTACAATCGTCTAACTGCTGTTTTTACCCCACTGGACTCTGTTTTATTCAAACTGCTGCATACACAGATCTTAAAATGAATTTAAATTTAAACAGAATTAAATATTTTGTTTATCGTTTCTACATAACTGACAGGATTGTGTGTGTGTGTGTGTGTGTGTGTGTGTGTGTGTGTGTGTGCGATTGCAAATGGAACAGCTGAGTCCAGTGTTTCCAGTCTTGTCTTTAACGTTGCTAATAGACACACGAATCAATGAGAATCTGCCTCATTTGATGAATATGTAGACCATCCCCTGACACACACACACACACACACACACACACACACACACACACAGCCAGTTTCTGTTTTTTCTGTAAGCCTGCTTGTGTGTGTGAGTGTGTGTGTGTGTGTTGCACTGCGATGTGCTGAATCAAGTCATTTTGCGGCTTTTTGTTTACATGTCGGGGCCAATTTACCCAGCATCCCTCGAAACCCTCACAAGCACATCTCCCCTGAGGTGTGTGTGTGTGTGTGTGTGTGTGTGTGTGTGTGTGTGTGTGTGTTTGTTTGTGTGTTCATTGCATGTTTTCATGTTTCGAAGATATATGTGTGTGTGGGTGTGTGAGTCTAAGTTTGTTGGAAAGCTTTCTAGTTGATTTGCTGTGGTGAAAATGGGCCTACGTGTGTCCGAATGTGCATCTGTTTGTTTGTCTAAATGTGTGTGTGTGTGTGTGTGTGTGTGTGTGTCTCCTGGGGTTTTCCCGGGGCTATAACTGCCAATCAAACAGCGGTGTTAGGACTGAGAGCTGAGCAGCAGCAGCAGCATATAGACACTCTGCAGGATCTCAAACACACCGTCTGCTCTTCAACACCATTCATTAAAAACAACTATCAGCTGATAAATCAATACACAAACCAATCATCTAATCAATGTCACAGAGTAACGCTGTATTAGCATTAGCTCTCTGCTACAGACAGTATGAATAATCTCAGTTTTGCCTCCTGTCAGACACAGAGACACCTTGTTGAGCGTCTGAGCGTCCGGCAGCGCCTGCAGTGTTTCCTCATATTGTCTCTAATCTGGCAGGAACATCTTAATGTCATGTGAATGAGTTCTGGACCGGCGGCTGAGTGTGCTGATTGTTGCCGTGAGCGTCGCCCAAAAACATTTGTTTAAAGAATTCTGCAGGTTTTACAGAAAATGTGAAGTTCCTGTTTTATTGTTTCCTGAGTCAGTCAGTTGGTTAAATGCTCTAGTCACAAGGAATATGTCTGATTTATTATCTCCAGAGGATGAATAACTTTTAAGACCCTCACTGAAGCTCCATGTTAAAGACAGAGAGGTTATAGCTCAGTCAACAAAATGTTGCTTGCTTTGGTCGACACTTTGGACACACATGCAGCTTTCAGACCCTTTTCCATAGACTGTGATTCTGATGGTAGTGAATCCACATGTCCCAGGATTACATTACACATCACATTACATACAGAAAGAAAGATAGAGAAAGAACAATTGATCTGAAGTCACTGTAAGTGTTGGTTATTAACTGTAACTGACAGAGTGTCTATTTCTTATGATAATTTGTGTTTTGAGAGAGGGGCAGGTAAAATAAGATTGCTATCTCCTCCCTGCTCCTTTTCAGTCATGGAATGTGTATTTCAATTTTTTTGATTGTGACCTTGATTGCTGCGTATGCGCATGGAGCAGAACAAATTAAATTAAATGAAATGATAGGAAAATTTTAAGTCCACACTGATGTGTAGCCAAACCAACATACCTGTTATACCGGGCTTTAAGAGAGGAATGAGTGCAATGAAAATAACTATGATGTCGGGCGATATTGAGAAGTCATGTCGATTCAGAACAGCGTGACAGCTGCGTCTGTCTTGTCTATGGCGTTCACTGTTTTTATTCTTACTTCTTATTGGTTCTGACACACGGCCTGACAACGTTGGACAGTGCCATTCGTCCCACCTGTGGTGCTGATTTGTTGTTTCTGATTTTAACCGAGAAATTGCTGTTTCATTTCACAATTCCAGAAGAATCAGTTAGCCCGAACTTAGTGGAGTGGGCGGATTCAAAGGTCTGGAACCAGGTAACTATACTATAAGTTCATTTAATTAAAACAAACGACATCACACACTGTTCACTGCCCTGAAGATGGAGCTACCTTATCACTGTTTACATCTCACAGCAGCCAGTGTTCCTTCATAACGACCCTTAAACAAACTGGCAACACCAACTCTTTACATGATTAAAAACCGTAGTAGGTGCTGGTTTGTCACAGCTTCTGTCTCTGTAGATTTTATGACTGGACACTAGATTCATCTTCACAGAATCAGAGTACAGATCCTTCTGATACTGACTGTTTATCTGTCGCTCATCTGTGAGATGTATTCAAACTGCCCGCTGTCATCTGGTCCTTCTGAGATGTGAACCTTTGTTGAAATAACTGAGGAAATGTGTGTAATAGATGTAGATACTCAGATGCAACAATTTCACTGACAACTGTTTTATACATTTTCAAAGATGTTTGAGGTGTTGTGTCTAGTCGGCTCGTGAAGTAAAAATAATTAACTTTGTGCAGTTCTTTAATTATGTAGCTTACAGTATGTAAAGCACAATATTGTCTCTTAGCTGTGTCTGATTTGTTATCTGAATGATGTGCAGGACAGTAATTTCACTTTTTTAAAACAAATAATTATGACAAATGACAAACGCACTAAAACGAACAAATTAAAACTGAAAAATTAAAACGTGTTGACACATCTGGGGCAAAAAAAGAGGTTTTAATCAGTGAGCCATCAACGAGGTTTGTCTTTGGATCCATATTTGACGTTAATTTCTTGAGACATCATTGTGTGTGTACGTGTGTGTGTGTGTGTGTCGCAGGTCAATACTGGAGGTGAGATATTCCAATAACAGGGTGTTTTTGTCTTGATAGAGCGGAGCAGTGGGTAATGATATAGGATCAATAATGTATATGAGACGGCTGCATCCAGCTGCCAGCACACACACACACACACACACACACAGCTGTGCGTGTCGATACTGTAATACAGTTTGATTTGTGTGAAGCAGTTGAATGAATGCTCCGATTTCATCTTTGAGAGCAGAATAAATAATTGTCGGCAATACAAGAAAACACGCACACGCACACGCACACGCACACGCACACACACACACACACACCCTCCCTAACAATCAGACCATAACAGATGTGAGCAACACGGAGGGAGCAGGTTATAAACAAAAAAAGGAAAAAATGTTCACATGAATCTGAGTTACATTTGCATCACTCTCTGTGTGTGTGTGTGTGTGTGTGTGTGTGTGTGTGTGTGTGTCTTGTCCGCAGGCTGGTTGTGTTGTCCAGATGTTTCTACTGAGGATTTCATCTGCAGCTAAAACCAACTAAACAAACCTCCAGCTCACCTCCTCTCCTCCTCCTGACCTTTTCTAACCTCCTCTTCCTCCTCCTCCTCCTCCACTCCTCCATCCATCCCCTCATCCCTTTTGTTTACAGAAAGCAAAGAAGAACTGAGACAGAATCTGCAGCGGTGGCAAGAAGTAGAGAGAAGAAGAAGAAGAAGAAGAAGAAGAAGAAGAAAGAAGAAGAAGAAGAAGAAGAAGAGGAGGAGGAGCTCATCAAGACCAGCTGTAGAGCCTGGAGTGTGTGAGGCTTCTCTCTTCTAAAACCTCTGTCATAGAGTTTTGGGGGAAACACAGACTCTGACAAAACAATATATATCAGGGCAACAGACTTTGTCTAAATCACTGCAAACTCTGACTTCAACCATGACTTAATGTAGAACCATTTCAATTAAGATATCTTGAGGTGAGGGCTCAAAGGACCCTTGGAGCGCTGTTTAGCCCCGTTCCTGACAAGCTAGCATCATACAGTTGGTACCAATAGAGGCCTTAGGTTGTCTAGTTTCACATGATGGTGCTACCTTTGCTGACCTTACCTAGCTCAAAAAATGACACACACACCCAAGATCAAACTTTCCTTTCCTCCAAGAAATATTGAATACTTAGATATGCCTAGTTTTTATGTATCACCAGCAGGTAGCGGAAATTTAAGCTACACAGGAGACAAAAAATATGAGAATATATTGAAAGATGTTTTCTTCATAAGACTAGGCTGTTTATGTCGACACCAATTAGTGCTCCATGATCAGAGAACACAGAGAAAAACAGCTGTGACCTGAAAAAACCTGCAACCACCAGAATGCACTGTAACACATCGGACCAATTTACACTCCTGCTGGTGGGTGACATAATGCAAGCTTGTCCGTTTGACAAAATGGCAGCCGGCTGGAAACAAACACTCTTGTATTACAGTTAAAAACTAAGCTTAAACATGATTGACATAAGAAATATTCAACTCAGTATCACCGTTTGACCTACGTTTCTTCAACCAAGGTTTTCACTGTACAGGAAACAGTGTGGTGCCCACTTCCTGTTCACAAACACTTGCTATAAAAGCCAAACAATACACTAAAATATGTCTCTGAAGACAGTTTAGTCAAGAAAAAGGCAGTGCAGTAACATAATCTTGATTTATTTTTGATCAACACTGCCTAGTTTTACCATTTGATTGGATTTTGGCCTGACTTTGAGAAATAAAGAAGGGCAGGTCTCTCTCTTGATACACGTCTATACTCTTTGTGTCTGTGGTGGCGGCATGGGTGGCGGGCAATACAAAAACATGGAAATACAGCCTGTAGTTCGTGTAACAGCCCAAGAGCCTAACTGGGAGACAAGTCGGGACACTTAAAATCAGCCTGGTTAACACTTTTTAGATAATTTCTACACTTCTGTCTTTACCTATCAGGTACTAGTTCATATGTATATTAAGTAAACGTCAAGTTAATACTATGTTTATTGGTCATATCATTATCCTGGTCTCATGAAAAGGATAACAATGTCTATGACAAACTGAATGCAGCGCCATTTTGGCGCATACTCAGCTCTCACTTCACAACTAAAGAGTGAGTAAACTCCTCCAAACATGGAGTGGCACAATAAAAATGAAACAAATAATAAAAACAGAATGTAGAGAGCACCTGATGCAGGAGGCCATTTTAAATACCTGTTGACATTTTACATCCACTTGCCACCATGTCAAAGATCAGTTTGGATTCTTATCTTGTCACAAACATTCTACTCTTCTGTGAAGATGCTGATTTAACCCCATGTGGACTTGCTCGGCCCTTGTTCGGCCCCCTGTCGGCGTCACAGACAAACAAACCTCACTGATCCTTATCATCATCTCCTTCTAAAACTCCCACAATTCCATGTGATCGCTTCAACCACCATCACCAGCACCAGCACCACCAGGCACAGTTCTTCTGTCTGTCTGCGATGGCACCTCGACCTCGTCTCTCAGTCTTTCTCATCAAGATCAGATTTTTTATGTTGGTTAATTATTTCCTAATTAGTTGGCGTGTTAATTAGAGAAGTGGCTAATGTTAATTAGCTGTATTAATGGGAGCTGCTGTAACACCTGCCCCCAGCACCGGGCCGCCGCCTGCCAGATATCTTTATCTCAAACCGTCCTCAGCTTCCTGACTCTGACTGTTGATGTCAGAAGGAAACTGTAAAGCTACAAATGTTATCAAGGCAGTGCTTTCTGCTTATTGAAACAACATGTTGGACTCATTAGTGGATTTTATATTTGATATTAGGGGGTGGAGATTCTAGAGGACACAATGTGGTGTTTATCTGACAATATAGAACTTGACACTGAGGCTGTACCATTAAATTGTTTTATCACATTCATGTGTTTACGGAGCCAACAGGGAGGTAAAAGTCCAGTGTAGGGTTTAAGGGGAGGTATTGGCAGAAATGGAATATTATATAATGATACCATGAGTATGTTTTCTTCAGTGTATAATCACCTAAAAATAGGAATCGTTGGGTTTTTGTTTCCTTAGAATGAGGCTTTTATATCTACAAAGGGAGCAGGTCCTTGTCTGCAGAGTCGGCCATTTTTCTACGGTAAAAATCAAGTAGATGTTGATTTTGTATGTTTTTGTGAACCACAGGTATGTTTCATTTAAATGTTATTATGCAGCGGATATGTTGAAGCTTTACTTTTCTTTACATATCAACAACGAAGTAAACCTGTGGTGAAGATTAGGAGAAGATCATGTTTTGGCTTAAAATACCCAGTTGTGGTGGCACAATCCCTGCTGGGAACGCAGCAATGTCTTGGTAAAAACCACAATTTTTGTTGCATTATGCCAGCAGGAAACACAGCGATGTAAGTGAAAAACAAACTGCTTTTCATGGCGATACCCTTGGTGGACACACAACGATGTCTTGGTTACAAAAAAAAAAAGAGAGAGATGCTTTTTGTGACACTATTGAAGCAGGAAACGCAGCACTGTCTCTGGAAGAACAACTGCTTTTTGTAGTTCTATCCCCAGTGGTAATGGGTCACTAAAAAACACCCAGGTTTCTTGGCTTAAAAGGTGCCGAAAAAAACCCAGCGATGATTTTGCAAAAACAACCACTTTTGCTGTTTGTTGGTCTTTAAAAGTGGTCTGCAGTGATCAGCAGCTCGGCAGGTGTCCCACTTTAGAAATGTTGATATGATACATTTAAAACATACAATTGTAAAGTATTTCTGGTTTGCAGAAACGTATGAAGCCAACATTTTCTTCTGACGACTGAGCTGTTTTTATAACAAACGTTTGTTGGCTTTTTTATTCAGGGAGTCAGCAGCAGTTTAGCATCTTAAACACACCATTCCTGACACACACACACACACACACACACACACACACAGGTCCCTGACACGTTGCTGTGCAAAATTAGCTGATCTCCCAGCATGCTCTAGTGATGCAGACCTAAAACACTATTAAGAAAAAACATCAACCAGCGAAAAGAGAGAGAGCACAGAGAAAATGATGATCACCTGAAAAATCAATAATATCTCTCCAGTCCTTGCTCTCTCACACACACACACACACACACACACACACACACACACACACACACAGAACAATACAGTTTATTGGTTAAAGACGCAGCAGCATGCAGGTGGAAGCGTCTCTGATTGGCTCAGATCAGCTGAATGACAGACAAGGTCAGGCTCTTTATCGTGTTCTACTGTGTTTCTATTCACCAACAAAAGGAAAAACTGATCGCAGAAAAAAGTGTAAACTGGTAACTGGATGGAGGAGAGCAAAGAGAAGGAGAAAGAGAGAGGGAGAACTAGAGGAGGAGAGACAGAAAACATCTGAAGCCTCCAGCAGCGTGTTCAGTCATTTATTTAGTGTTTATCTTCGTCTCTGTCAGTTCATCAGAGAATCATCTAAACATGGCGGGAAAGGTGGAGGATTTTATATTCTGAAAGTGCATCTCTCTCTCATGCGCGCGCGCGCACACACACACACACACACACACACACACACACCAGCTAGCTTTACTGTTTCATTAACATTGTTCCAGTGATAAATAACTCGAGGTGTTCCAGACTGTTCCAGGTAAGATTCAATTTCTCTGCATCTCTTTAATTCCTGACCCTGCTGCCTCTTTGTGAATGTGTGTGTGTGTGTGTGTGTGTGTGTGTGTGTGTGTGTGTGTGTGTGCGTGCGTGCGTGCGTGCGTGCGTGCGTGCGTGCGTGTGAGTGTGTGGAGGCATTTCAGGAAAGTGAGAAAAACGTAAAAAAAAAAGTGAAACATTGTGAGAACATTTACTGTGTGTGAGAGCATTTTGGAAAAGAGAAGACACTTTAAAGATGTGAAAACAAATTTGGGAAAATAGAGACTTGAGAAAGTGAGGACATTTTGTCCTTCTGTAAAGATTAAAATTTTGCTTTAGGGTTAGGATTATAATTGGGTTAGAGTTAAAGGTCTAGTGTGTAGGGATATACTGTATGTGAGCAGAAATGAAATACAATATGGTAAGTGTGTTTTCTTTAGTGTATAATCACCTGAAAATAAGAATTGTTGTGTTTTTGTTACCTCAGAATGAGGCGTTTACATCTACATAGAGTTTTTGTGTCGGCCTCTGTAGTTAGCAGCCTCTCTATGAAGAGTTTTTTAAATGTGAAACTACTATATCCACTTTTTTTACAAGTTTGAATCATATGATCTGTTTGTTTTGGACAGGAAGAGACCTCTGTGGATAATTCAGCACCTGGTAAAAACCTCCTGAACACTGAACTCTGAAGGAATTCTAATCAGGAGAAGTTTCAGCTGGTCGCATTTTGCAATCCTCACAGCTAGATGGCACTAAATCCCTCTAAACCTGACACACTGGACCTTTAAGTTTAAAGGATAATTTTGGCATTTTTCAACCCTGTGTAGATTTGTTTATGTGTTATAAGTGTCTCTTTTCCTTTTACTTGATCTGGTCTGTTTGTTATTGCCTCATTAAATGGAAGTCTCGTTCGGCCTTTGAATTTGGTCGTCGTCCGTATTTATTCGAGCCGGAGTATACGGATGAAGAGCGGACAGGGAGATAGAGCCAGACACTCACTCAATAGTGGACCAGTTTCAAAAACTGTTGCTAAAATCTGTCTCTTTGACCAATTTACGCGAGTAAACAGGGTCCAGGTTGAAAAATGCCCAAGTTGTCCTTTGAGAAATGTGTCAGCTTAATGAGTGTCCTCAAGTACTGTTAAGAACATGTGTGTTACATCTCTGAAACAAATCAAAATAAAAATTGACAGTCCATTCTCAGCAGAATTCACTCAGACAAACATTCTGCCTCTCTGGTGTTTTCTCCTCCATCCATCCCTCCATCAGGTAGAGTGACCTTGTATTTCATTTACTGATAATTACATGTTTTTTTTTTCCACAGAGAGGCTTTAATTAGAATGCTAGAAATATTGATTGCCTCTATCATCTCCCTCTCTCCTCCACTCATCCCTCCTCCACTCCATCCCTCCTACATCCATCTATCCATCCATCAGCCACCAAAGTGTTGGAGGGGAGGGAGCTGAAGAAATGGTTGGATAAGACAGAATAATTTGTACTCTGCTCGTTGGCATGACACAATCTGAGTTTTTCATTGAAAACAAGTAAAACAGGCATTTTAGTGTATTTTCATCAAACTACTTAGCACAAAATGTTTCTAGTAGTATTTGTGTTTTAAAGGAACAGTGCGTAAGATTTAGAGAGATTTAGTGGTGTCTAGAGGTGAGGACTGCTGACTGCAACCAGCTGAAACTTCTCCTGGTTAGAATTCCTTCAGAGTTCATTTTTCAGAAGGTTTTTATCAGGAGCTGAATTATCCACAGAGGTCTCTTCCTCTCCAAAACAAACAGACTAGGTGATTTAAACTGGTAAAAAAAAAAAACAGTTTCATGTTACAAATCAGTGTTTCTTCTACTCTGTTTGGCTATTTGGCTTAATTGGGAGCTGAGCTATTCGCACAGGTCTGTTCTTCTACAAATAAAACAGACCTGCTGATTAAAACCTGTTAAAAACACTGAATAAAGCAGTTTCACATTTAAGAAACCTGTGTTTTTTTGATACTCTTATTACAGATGGACTGCCAACTATGGAGGCGCCTGCTCCCTTTGTAGATACAAACAGCTCATTCTGGGACCATGTCCTACCTGGATGCGACACAAGCAAGCGTCAAAAACTAAATCTGTTTGATTCCATTGTTTTCTATTGAATTGCCTGAACTGCCAGCAAGTGACACAGTGCCATGTGACGCGCGATTTTCTACGAAACTTTTGACGGATGATCCGTTTTGTTTTGTTTTTTTATTTCTGTCACTTACGTTGAAAGTGCCTCAATAGATAAGTAATGGCTGATTCTTGAGCTTGAAATGAGTTATCCATACGATACCTCCCGATTTCACTACAAAAAGCTCAGTAAGTTGGCATCTGGAAGGAGGGAGATCACCAGGGTGCTGAATGTTTCTGGTAAGAATTGTGTTGGATGCTAGCAAGCTAGCTTGTTTTACAAAGTGGAGATGGTGGTATGGTATCGTATGTTAGCTACAACAATATAATTTACCCATAATAGTACTGTTGTAAATATGAATAACAGGGAAGTACACCATCTTTTCAGTGGTTCCCAAGACCATAGCTGCTGGGTGAACGGTTTGTTTACATGACGTGATGGAGTTCCATATTTAGTGGCTCCAATGTGGACAGAGAGCGTCTGATATAAATATCGGCGTGATAGTTAGACTCTCACTTGCTGTGAGGACACAGTGTGAGGTAACAAAAAAGATTATTTTCAGGTGATTATGCACTAATATTATATTCCATTTCTATCCCCCTAAATTCTACACACTGGACCTTTAAGTATACAATCTGCCACCGGTAATGTTTACTTTCACTTCAGTAGTTACCGAGAGCAACAAGACATTATATTGTATTTTTAAACAGATTTAAATCATTGAAGGGATTTTATTCTGTTCACTTTCAGGTTCATGCTTGTATCTTGGGTTCCTACTAAAACATGTTTACATGCTTTAATGTTCAAAACACAATTTATTTTCCTCAGACTCCCTGATGTTAGCATGTAGCTACATGTAGCAGTGCAATGTAAACACTGGTAGTAGTGTGCCTGGAGCAGATGACCATTAAAGAATGAGCTGATATTAGCTTGTCTTGTCTGAAGCCTGAGGTTTTTACTCACAGGGATTATTTTTATGTATGTTTACCTCCTTAATTGAAACTTTGGCCAAATTTAATAAGAGCATCCGACACAGTAACATTATATTTATGAGAGACAATAAGGAAACTGTAACAGATCTCCTTTATGGATGTCACTAGCAGCTAAGTTGCTAAAATTAAGGGTTTACAGACTGGAGATCCCAAAGAATACACTGATAATTAATTAGCAAGCTGATAATTAAATACATCTGTAAGTCATTATCACAAATGAATTGTGGGACTGGAAATAATGTGGTCTTGTGTGTAGGGCAGAGAGAAAAAGAAAACAGAGGGAGGGAAAATTAAATGAATGTTCAGCCGAGCTAACAGGCCTGCTGACTTTATTTTCTGCTGGCCGAAGCAGAAAGACGCCGCTCAGGTTTTTTTTTTTTTTTTGATGTTTGATTAATTATTTTGGTGCCAATCCATTTCTGCTTCCCTCCATATTTAATTAAAATATCATTTTAAAACATAATTAAGTTTTTAATCCGACTGCGAGTGAGTCTCGAGTAAAGCAAAGAAGACTCTCCTCTCTCTCTCTCTCTTCTCCTTCCTCTGTCTCACTCTGACGGCAAATTGGAAGCTGCCTGCGGGCTCCATGCACACACACACACACACACACACACACACACACACACACACACACACACACACACACACCTAGGTAAGCAGCATACTTTTCAGTTGCCAGTAATGTAGAAATGTTATGATTTCTTCTATAGTGCATGTATACCCTTCCTGACCTGGCCTGTACTGTGTGTGTGTGTGTGTGTGTGTGTGTGTGTGTGTGTGTGTGTGGGTGTGTGTATGTAAACACCCAGCATGTGGCCCGGCGGCTGCTGATGGCCGAGCTAATTATGCATGAAATCAAATATGATTTAAAAAACAACTTCACAAGAAACTCTCTCTATGCTACAGCGCACACACACACACACACACACACACACACACACACACACACACACACACACACACACACAGGCTCAGCAGGAGAGAGAGGCAGATGATGGTGATGATTGAGTGTGTGTTTTTGTCCAGATCTAGTGTGTGTGTGTGTACATATGAATACAGAAGCGTAACAACAGAAGACGTATGGATTCATATTTGCTCTCGTTTTAATAGAAACCTTAAAGTGCTGCTACTCTGGATTTTATTTTCTTTGTTCTGAAAGACAGAAACACAAACTGCAGACTGATATTCCTGCACTGCTGCAGACTGTTGGACAGTTTATAATTGGAGAGATGCTCTCTGATTGGTTCCTGGACACACCAGCTGAACACAAGATGGTAAATGTGAATCAGCGTAAAAGTATGTGGTCAATAAAATGAGGGCTTTTAGGAGGGTCTATCATCTATATACATATATATTTTTACTGGAAGAGTATGTCTGAATATGATGAGTTTGTTTACTTGATTTTTACTTTACTTGTCTTTTAATTTATTAGTTTTAGTGGAAGTTGTATTTCTCTTCTGGTCCAACTGGTGTCTTATGTTTAAGTTTTCCTTCTGCTTTTATTTTTGTTGGCTCTAAATTTGTTGGCTTTGTGTTGTCGGTTAATTTTTATGCAGATGTTTAAATATCTGTGAGTTTGCTTCACTTCAAAATGGCAGTGAAGCTCAAGGGAACTATAAATGAAGGCAAGGACACACATTATGTGATGTTGGCTGATGTTTTTTTTTATCTAAATGTACGCATTTGTTTTCTTTGTTGTTGGTCTCCAAACAGATCATGGTTCTGTCTGTCAGCTGCATACAGCTCAACCCAAGCCCCTGTTGGGTCCAAGACAGGGCTGCAACGATATGAGATTTTCACTGTACGATAAACGTTTATTTTTGGTCAAACTAACATTTTATTATTATAATACAAACTTAAAACCTTTTTTTATTGAAGTATGTGTACAAAGATTTCTCTTTGAAAATAAGTACAGTAAAGGTGAGATTCTCCGTCCAGTTGCATTTCCTTTTTTTTCCAATATCATAAATAAGCAAATGTACACGTTATGATAACCGATAACTTTCATATCACAGTACACCTTAAAACCGCAGCAACCCTAGTCCAAGTTAGCTAACCTACCTGTTGTTAGCGACTGAATCATATTTTATTATCAACCAACTTTCAAACTGTTACTAACGTTAGCCAGCTCTAAAATGTTTCCTAATATAATCAGGCGGTGGCGCTAATCACCAAATTATTATAAATCTGGACTTTTATCACTTACTTAGACTTATTTTGTTTGTCAGTGAGCTAAGTTAGCATTTGCACTTTGTTTAGCTAACGTTAGCCAGCAGATGACTTACATTAATTTAAAGATAATACCGTAAATGTAAGTAAGAAATAATCCTGGTGAAGGTGTAAAGAAACAGACAGGGCAGTTGGTGAGTGATAGCAAATGTTACAGCCTCTCTAACGTTAGCTTAAAGGATAACTTTGGTATTTTTCAACCTGGGCTCTATTTCCCCATGTGTATGTGTGCGTATGATTCTTAGGTACAACTCGTTTTAAAATTGGTTCAGTATTGAGGGAGGCGGATGCAACCGGCAGCCGCGGAACGGGCTCAAACGGTAACGGGGGCAAATGCGTCCCGTATAAGTTTGCGCATTAAAAGTGCTTTTGTTCGCCACTGACCGGTTCAGATCACCAGTGCTATCTCTGTAAATAGCATACTAAGCGTTTCCCTTTCGCGAGAGCTTTGCTTGTTGCCGGAAGAAAACAGAGGAGCCATGCTGAGTGCCGCTCAGAGTGGCTCTGGTTGTCCTGGAGTACAGTTGAGAGTTTTACTGCATCGATTGAAAACAATGGTTTGTGTTTGTGCTTATCCGAATTGCAAGAACAGGATGTCGCACAACACCCCGTACAGCTTTCATAGGCTGCCTTTGTCGGACGGCGAGATGCTGAAGTTGTGGCTAGTTGTGCTACAAATGGATGCTAACACTCCTGTCCAGACACTGCGCCTTGCAGACCATCGGGTCTGCAGTGCTCACTTCTCCCAAGATGACTACTGCCAGCTGAAGAACAGAAGACATCCAATCCCGAAACACCTCTTCCTCAAGAAAACGTCTGTCCCACGAGTAGAGAGAGCTACAGACACAGCCCAGAGGTAAGGGAAACGTTTACTATGCTATTTACAGAGATAGCACTGGCGATCTGAACCGGTCAGTGGCGAAAAAAAGCACTTTTAATGTGCAAACTTGTATGTGACGCATTTGCCTCTGTTACCATTTTAGCTCGTTTCGCGGCTCCTGGCTGCATCCGCCTCCCTCAATACTGAACCAATTTTAGAACGAGTTGTACCTATGAATCATACGCACACATACACATGGGGAAATAGGGCCCAGGTTGAAAAATACCTAAGTTATCCTTTAATCGTTGTTATGACTTGTGTGTGTGATAGCTAATAATATAGGCTAACTTTATATGACTTACATTAGTATGAATGTAAATCACTGAGGCAAACTGTGAGGCATTATTTCATATGGTCAAGTCCTATTTTGGCCAACCAGGCCTCACTGCGAAGTCGTCAAACGCCGTTGCTTGGTCAGTGACTTCTGGCGTCACACTCCCACGAGATAAGCCATCCTATCATGTCAGCATGATACATGGCCAATTATTGTTTAATGGCGCCTCTGGGGGACATGTGGAGGGACAACAAGGAAAGTTAAGGTGGCATCTGCAACTGTAACAACACTCAACAGTGATGTCACAGGGTCCTGCAGTACACCTGTGCGTCACTGCAGCCAGGTGAGACGTTAAACCACCAGAGGTCAGCAAAAACAAGACTTTCAGCAGGTGTTCACATGTTCTTTCTACATGAACACATTATACATACATTTTAAAAAAGAACAAAGTAATTGTTGCTGTTTAAAGCGTAAGTGTTGCAGCTTTATCAAAGGTGACACAAAAATAAATAAAGAAATAAAAACGACGTCACGCCTGGCTGAGTTCAGATCATTAAAAATGCAGCGGGCTCCTCCAGAATCAAATTACCTTGAGCCGATTCAAAGGCCTCTCATATCCATCACCATGCTCTGCGTGGTCTCCAAAACAAGCAAATTAGATGTGGCGTTTATTTACGTGGCGGGTGGCGGAGGAGAATTAAGATTTTGGGGGGTAAATTACAGGTAATTAAGGTCCATTCTGCGTAATTATCAGTTATTAGATGTAATTTGACGGCGAGCGTCTGGAACTGAAATGAATGTGTGACGTGACAGGAGAGAGCAGAGCGAATGGTCCTCCAGTTTATTTGTTCTACTTCTCGCTCCAAATCCACCTCCTCACACTCCACCTCCCCCTCCTCCACCTCCTCCACCTCCTCATCCTGCCGGGGCTTTCCACTCTGTTCAAGGACACCATTCCAGTTATTTTCAATATCAAAGATGGAACATAAATCAAAAGTAACGTGTGACACAGCGGCTACAATCCTCAACCTCCACTGACTGATACAGAGAGATGGCGGAGGAAATACTGGAGGGGAGGTAAAGATGGAGCAAAGGATGGAGCGAGAGGAGAGGTAGAGTGGTAGGAAGATGGGAGGCGAATGGGCAAGAGGACTGAGGAAAAAGAAAAGAAAGAACAGCAACTTACGAAGAAAATGAGACCTTTAGGACTCAATAATACGACACACATTACGTAATAATAATAATGCCTGGAAGGAGAGAAGAAGTGAAGGAAAAGGAAGGCACAGAAAGATGGAGGAAGGGATGAAGAGAAAGAAAGAGATGAGGGGGGAGGAGGAGAGATGGGCTGATGCGAACAAAGGAGAGATGGAAAAGAGGAGAAGAAACAAACCATGAGAAACGCGAAATAAAAGTGAAAGAAAGAAAGAAAGAAAGAAAGAAAGAGAGAAACAACCAAACAAAAGAAGTGGGAAAAGGTAAGAATGAAAGAGAGAAACACAAAGAAACAGAAAGAAAGAAAAAAACAAACAAAAGAAGGAAAGAAATAAACAAACAAACAAACAAACAAAAAACAACAGAAGGAAAGAAAAACAAGAAAAGAAAAGAAAAGAAAAAGAAAGAAAGAAAAAAGAAAAAGCCTGAAGCCTCAGTGTTTCTGACAGAAATGTTTTACGGCTGTTGGCATCTGCCACAATACGCCACCATCGCCCCCGAGGGTCTTCTTCACTGGATTATTATGGTTGCCACAGCGACAACGCCACACATCAGCTCCGGGGGGAATAAAAAAATAAAGAAATATAAAACAGGCCCCAAATTAGCAGGAGGAGGCCGTTAGCTGGCTCCTCAGCTGGGACCAGATCCTGATCTTTTTACTGCCTCGTTAGTTGGGATGAAACCAGTTCAACCAGTAAGATCAGCAGCTGCTGTAACGACACCTGAGAGGATGTTCGTCAGGGAGGAGGACGAAGGGCCCATGATCCTGATAAAGGACGTCCTCAAGGGTGGGATGAATTTCATTGGACGATTCCAAACACATTTAAGAAATACTGTAAAATTAAACCAGCACTTCTCCAAAAAATAATATTTTCAAGATCAAGGTTTTTTTCTCAACTGTCGACAGTTAATCAGAGGGAGTTTGGAAGTTTTGTAAACCAAGAAGTGTTTGAAACTTTAGATTTAATCTGCTCTGATGATATTTCTGGCATCAAAGTTGATTTAAAACTAGTGTAACTAACAAACAAATTAATACAGTACAGAGTCGCAACTAATGATTATTCTCATAATCGATTAATCTGTCTGAACTGAAGAATATTCTGTGATTCTAGCTGGGTTTCGTTCGTTTGTTTCTTTGTTTGGTATTTGTTTGTTTTCTGGTTGTTGTTTTGTGTTGGCAGTAGCAGCGTCAAAATTATGCCGGACACTGGTGTTAAAAATTCACATGTAATCTTCTGTCTAACTGTCTGTATGTCTCTGCACCTGTTTTCACTTTTTCCTGTTATAACCGCATTACACAATTAAAAAAAAAAATACAGGGCTCTGTACACAAAAAAATTAAATAAAAAATAGTAATTGTATTATTCTATTAGAGTTGATGATGACTAGTGTTCAGCAAAGCTTCACAGGGGCTCACGAGGCCTTCTTGATTTTAATGGGTGTAAGAAAACTTTAAAAGTAGGCCTATATTTAAGCATTTCATTTGTTTCTGTGAAGAAAACACAATAAAACTGATTATTATCGTCACAGGATGAGGTCACAGTGAAGACCTGAACACAAGCTATATTCACGAAGCCTTCGCTCTCTGCTTAACAGCCTTGTTCTGTATTAGAAAAGTTAAAACAACCAAACAGTGAACAGACCAATAACCGAGCATCAGGGTGAAGAAAACACTGAATTTATCACCAAAAAAAAAGCCTACTATGTATGTATGCTTGTTAAAATTTAGAGCGGACACAGAAAAGTTCCTAACATATCAGGAAAACTCATCTCTGATGGTAATTATCTGCTCAAAATGCATCTAAATTACTTGTTTTACACAAACTTCCTGCAGCTATTGCCTTTAATATTTGGGTTAATCCTACAATTTATGAGTTGTTCTTTACTGTTACTATTATGCGATTCAAGGCCAAATAAAACCTTGCGATCATGATCATCTTCCTAGAGAACTGTAACATTACAAAACTGAACATGGTGAAACCTCAGAAGGCTTCTATGCTCAACCCTGTCTCCTAGAAATTATGTTTTATATTACTAAATAGCATTTGTAACGACGTGTGAGGACATCATTGGGTTTTGTTACTCAGTGTTTCTTTGAGTAAATGAAACACTACATGTATTTACTGTGCTGAATTCGTTGGACGGTAATCAGGGTGGATGGTGGGCAAACAGTGCAGGACTGTGACACAAGAGCCTCGTGTTTGTGTCCAGACTCCAATCTGTTGTTAAGTTAAGGTAACAGAAGCACTTTGGTTAAGGTAAGGGAAAGCTCCTGATTTGAATAAATGTTAATAAAAAAAAGAGAATAATGCCTATTTTGGTGGAAAATGAGTAATATATGTTGTCAGTGAACATTTTACTGATATTTTCAACATGTTCGTGACTTGCTAGATATGTCATTTAGAAACACTTCATTATTATGTTAATAGACAACGTAAAACATAATTCGTCTCCCTCAAAAACGTATCTGCTGTTTCAAATTATTTTATACTAATGTAATTTCTGGGGTACAAGGCTTCTATGACACATTTCCGAGGATGTCTAAAGATCGATCTGAGAATCACCACAGACAACCAGACTGAAGAAGGAGATTCCTTCAACATGTCAACAACCGTGGTTGAATCTGACTCTGATTCAGAGAAGCAGGTGAAACAGAGGCAGAGCAGAGAGCGATTATTGTACCTGCACCACTGAGTGTTTCACTTCTGTCTCTTTCACTGAGAGTCAGCCCGTCAGATGGCAGGAGAGTCGACCAAGGGCACTATTTGATATTTAATATTTAATACGCTCACCTAATCATGCTCAGGCCCAGTGTGTGTGTGTGTGTGTGTGAGTGTGAGACACAGGGGGTGAAACAGAGTGGGTGTTGTCTCTCTGTCAGTCTGCGATTTTGGTTTGTCTGCAGGACATTTAATGATCTTACGTACAAGTGATTCATCATAATATTTCCAAGACAATCTTCTATTATTCTTTGCCTTCATCTCTCACTCTTTCATCCCCCCCCCCCCCCCCCCCCCCCCCCCCCCCCCCCCCCC
>NC_065519.1:2683672-2775596 GCF_006386435.1 Epinephelus moara | reverse complement strand
CATCCCCCCCCCCCTCTCTCTCTCTCTCACACACACACACACACACACACACACACACACACACACACACTTTCTCTTTCAGTTTCTCTCTGCAGTAGCATCATCTAACTCCTCGGTCAAAGCGGAATAATTGTCAATGAATATTTAACAAGGTTTCAGATGGAGGGATAGACATCATCCTCTCTCTCTCTCTCTCTCTCTCTCTCTCTCTCTCTCTCTCTCACACACACACACACACACACACTGGGTTCTCTGTGATCCAGGCAGAGGTTAGCGATACAGCGTGGTCAGTGGTGCGTACAGCAGCCAGTGGATTAGCGGAGGGGAGATGATGAAGTGCAGAATAAATACTAAATAAACACCCTCTGCTTTCGCTCCACATACAGTAACACTGCTCGGTGCTGGCGGCCATTTCTCATCGGCCATTTTGTGTCCTTCTCAACTCCACTCCCCTCCACACGCCTCCACCCCTTCACAGACTGGACTCGTTTTACTGGAGGAGGTCATGAAATTGTAATTAACCACCAGCGGCATTTGTAATTTTTAATCCGGTGTTGATCTGCCGGTGTGTGGAAAGTTTGAAATATTCAGAGTGGTTTCGGGGGGACAAAGTCTGAATGTGTCCAAGAGGTTGCAGGTTTAACCGCTGCATCAGCAGCTGAAGTGCCCCTGAGCAAGAGGGTGAGACACAGAGAGGAAGATACAGAAACATGGAACACAGCAGCCATGACAGTAAACCCTGCTGTACAGTATCTGAAATGAACAAATCATGAGTTATCTTCTTTATCTAAAAGTAATGTTTTCATGCTGCTGTATTGTGTCGCACAACATATTGTTTTATTGTGCTTATTAATAAATAAAGTCGCCTACTGAGTATATATTCAATACGCTGTATCACGTCCATGTCACTGTATTAGCGGGCCGATTATAAGTTGACTGATCACATTTGGTTTCATGTTTAGGCTTCATATATATTGTTGTGTTTATTGTTTATAAAAAAGTATGTTTTATGTTTAGAAGAAGATCATCAGGATATGATAGCATTCATTCATTAGTTTAAATAAGTCACGCACCCTCCACCAGTAACACCAAATACAGGCTAATATTTCATAACAGAGTGCTGCAGGGACGATGTTTATATGCAGGCCAACACAAAAGTTAGCATCGCTTTTGTTTACACGTCAAAAAGCCGACAGGATTTTTCTGTTGTATTTTGGATTATTGCAGAAAATGACAAACAAAGGTTTATAGTACTTTTGTTCAGTGGGATAATCTTCACAAAATAATGACACTTCTATGATTTCTATGATTCTATGAAGCCTAAATGCAAACGCCAGGGGAGAAATGGTTAATGTTGGGCTATAAACAAACTACACATGGTCAACAAGGCTGTGAAGCCCTGTTCGGCGTGATAACGTTCTGTAGCCTCATTTAGCCACTTGTTAGCAACCGCATAAACCTCATAAAAGCATCTAAATTCACAGTGGGGTATTTACTGACGTATTTTATGTCATAGAACAAAACATGAACGTCTCTTCAGATTGCATTAACAACAGACCTTATTTCAGACTTCTAACCAAAAACCCCATTCTAAACTCTAGGGCTGTAATCAACCACAGAAAATCTTGGCTGACTGAAGTTCTACCTACTCTTCCACCAATCGATTGGTCGACAGGGGAAAAAATTGCACAGGTTATCTCTAGTGCACTGACTGCACTCTTCCTTGTAGCGTTGTTTGTTCACCAAAGTGTTTTTTCTTATCACAGAGCTCGACATTAGCATTTGCCCAGGGCAAGTACAGTGTTCAGGTAAGTGGAACACCTGAGTAAGAATTACTCTAAGAATCGGTCTTCTGTGATTATATATCCATTTTCCAATTAAAAAGGAGAGTTGAAATTTTTTTAACTTTGGGTAAAATGATTCGCTCGTCACTGTCAACAGCCATCCAATCACAGTGGAGAAGGGGCTGGACAAATGCCACAGAGGACAAACACAAGCGCTGAACAGCAACAGCTGGAATTTTCAGCTGGGAAAAGAAATGCTTTGGTGGACACGCAGCCTTATTAAAGTAACACCAGCGATAGTCCAACCAAATCGAACTTGCTTGGACAAGAGCATAACGACCCAACCAATCGACCAACCGACCAGAACTTTACAGCCTGTACAAAAAACCCCACAGATTTCCAGATGAGGAACTGGGAGTGCTAAAGAGTCACTTACAGGTTTTCTTAGCAGAGCATTAGATTGTGACAAGATGATCGGTGTTAAGCCTTGTCTCCACCAAACCCTTTCAGTCCAGTACCTCTGGAACCAGCAGTAAGCCTTCAGACATGGTACCTAGACCCTCGGTGTGTTCAGACAGTCCTCTTAAATGTGGGCGGGGTTGTTGTCACTCACTGCTCCGTCCAGCACTCGCTGTATTTCCTCATCAGCGGTGACACAGAAGGAAGTCTGCACCTGGTTTATCATCCACAACCAGACACAGCTCAGCCCTGAGCAGAGTGACCGTCCTCTACTGACCAATCAGACTGCAGTGTTCACAGCTCCACCTTTCAGTACAAGATCTGTGTGCTAGGTACCCTAACAGAGGGGGGACCAAACATGGGGACGCTAAGGAACACTTCTGTTGGTACCATCCACAACTTTTCACAGTGGAAAATGAAAAAAGGGTACTGAACTAAACTGAACTAAACTGAACTGAACTGAACTGAACTGAACCAGACTGCTAGGCGGAAATGGGGGTTTATTCACTTTATCTCTTGGTGGTTTTAGTGTTACAGCTGATCAATGTAAACAATGACTGGATTTTTGTATTACTGCGTTTTTTGGATGAAATGGATTAATTAAAAAAAAAACATGTTTTTTTTAGAAAAACAAAACAGATCAACAGCTGATGTCTTGTATTTCATGTTACAGTGTCGTCCGCACTTATCGGTCCAACTTCAACAGATTCAAGGCTCCATCTCCAAACACCTTCCTGAATGTTTTTTCTTCCTCTCATCTCTCTCTCTGTCTCTTTCAGTCTGTCCCTGTCTCTCTCGTCTCCCTGTCTCTCTCTCTCTGTCTGTCTATCTCTTCCTCTCTGTCTATCCCCCTCTCCCTCTCTCTGTCTCATTGTAATCAGCAGCCCTTACAGCCAATCTGCTGGCCATAAAACTGTCTGCAGCCTGATGATGTACGGCTCGCAGAATTACCTTATCTGCCTCTGATTTACTGTGCCTCACAGGTAGAGAGACAAAAACAGCCTCCACACCTCCATCTATCCATCCCTCCATCCCCTCATACATCCCACACTTCCCCCTTTCCCACTCCTCAACCTTGCTTTTATCACTCTTCTATCAAATCCCGCTGCCTTGCTCTCGTCTTTTGTTCTTATATCTTGTTTTATCTTTTCCTCAATACCTCCGTCATTTCATATCTTCGTTCCTCTCTTCTTTTTTACAATTAAACTGTATTCTATCCATCTCGTTTTGCTCCTCCTTCCTCTTGATGTTTTCCTCCTTTAAAACCTCCCTCCCATCTTTTCATCTCTCTCTTATCCATGTTGTTCTTCATCCTTCTCAAACCTCCACCTGGTTTTATCCCTCTCTCCATCTCTCAGTCCATGTGTCACCCCTCCATCCCTCTCCTCCTCCGGTGAGGTTGTTAAACGTCCCTCTATCCTTCACTCTTTTCCACCATTCCTCGTCTGTCCTCTATTTCTTCTCTAGTCTTTCCTTCATCCCTCCATCAGCACATACATCCATCCCGCCATCTTTTTCTCTCCTCTGTCACTTTCTTCACTTCTTTCTTTTCTCAAAATTCTTTCCCTTTTTACTCTTCCTCCATCTTTGTTGTCCTGTTTTCCCTCCATCACCTCTGTATTTCAATCTGTCCATCCATCTCCCTCTCATGCACCTCTCCTCCATCAATCTATCCTCCTTTCTTCCTTCATCTGTCGCTGTCATCTTAATACTTATCTCCCTGTTTGTCCTCTCCTCTGCCCACCCATCCTCAAATCATCCTGCTTTTCTTTTTTTAATACCTGCTTTCCCTCAACAATCCATCCCACCTCCCCTCCTCCTCCTGCTTCCTTTCCTTCCTCCCTAACTGCCCTCGTCTCCTTGCATCCTTCACTAAAAGTGAAAAGAAAGATCCGTTCAACTCCTCACCAGAGAGAGGAGGCGAGGAGAGAAGGAAGAAGGAGTCACTACTCATGACTAACAAGAATAACACGCATAAACATACTGTTTCTAAAACAGCATCAGATGGTGTAAAACACACACACACACACACTTTTCATTCTGATTCATTACTTGCTCAGACAAAAAAAATCAACACAAGAAACGACCAAAAGAAAAAGAATCAAAGAGGAATAACAAGAAAACACACACACACACACACACACACACACACACACACACACACACACACACACTGAGCATCAGATGCTCTGGTAGTAATTACAGCCTACAGTGGTCTTTTTTTTTTATCTTTTTTTATTTAAGAACAAGATGGAGAATCTTTGATCAGAAACAGAGAGAGAGGGTGTGTGCGTGCCTGAGTTTGTGCATGTGTGTGTGTGTGTGTGTGCATGTGGCAAGTGTGTGTCTTGATGTACGAATACAAATGAGTGAAATGATATCAAAATGTGGTTTTGATTGTGTGGCTTTGACAGGCGAGAGGGGGAGGGGGGGATGTAATTAAGTCACCAAGTCACCAGGAGTACAGTGTGTGTGTGTGTGTGTGTGTGTGTGTGTGTGTGCGTGTGTGTGCGTGTGTGTGTGTGTGCGTGTGTGTGTGTGAAAGAAAGAGAGAGAGAGAGAGAGAGAGAGAGAGAGAGAGAGAGAGAGAGAGAGAGAGAAAGTGTCCGTCTGAACAAGAGTGTTTGTGTTCTTATGTTTATTCTTTGTGTCCTTGCAAAGATTCATTCATCTGTATTCATGTGTAAGTCCATATGTTCAAGTGTGTGTGTGTGTGTGCGCATGTGTGTCACATGTGTCCGTTTCCTCTGTCAGAGCTGAATTCCTCCACTCGCTCTCCTTAATGAAAAATAAATAGCGTCCACTGTCTCAGAACATCTTTTCAATCAGCTGGAGAACAGACAGAAAGAAAAACATCTAATCTGCTCATCAGAGATGAAACCATCATCATCACCATCACCATCTTCCTCCTTCAGCCTCCTTCATCATATTATCATGCTCTTATTTTGAAATCCTCTCTGGCTCATCCTCTTGGTCCTGATTTGCATCATTTCTCTCTGTAGAACCTGTCACTGAAACAAGCAGACAGTCACTACTCTAAAACTCAGATTACCTACTGATGATGACTGAGGAAGAGTCTGTTCAGAACGGGCTGATTTCATGGACTGTGGTGTTGCTGCTTGCAGCTTTGTCGAGAACTGCTATAGTGCTATTAACAGCTATAGATTTATTATGATGTTCAGATATGAAACATATAATTTTTTAATATATTTTGACTCATTGTGCCCCAGGATAATCTATAAAAGGCCCCAAAGCACTTCAAAAATATGAAACTCAACAGTATACAACTTACTTACTGTGTTCTTCTACTTCAGAGGAAAACATTGACTACTAACCATTTTTATGGAGATGTAACTGCAAAACCACACAGACACACCACTGCACAAATATAAATGCTCACAATGGCACAGGCCAAATGTGTATGCTACGATGTAGGGTCTGTGTTGAGCCGATGCACAACTATAAATCCACCATTAGTAACATCAAGTCACACTTGATCAATGAACGTAGGTGAAGACATTCTCGACTCAACCCGCACCACCATGGTTACACAGTACAGCATGGATTTACTTAGCAGGTGTATTTTGCAGGTGGCAATGTTATTAGTTCACAGCAACTCATGGTTTGAAACACCAGTGAAATACACTCAGTGGATCTTGCTCAACTCTCTGCAGAGTCCTGAAGCCCCGCCCCTCCTGCTGCACAGAGTGCTGTTGTGGGACTTTTCTCTTTAATAATCTTTTTACAGAAAGATAAAATGATCAACATGTGATGACCTCTGGCGTTTGTGAAGTTGCTGATGTAAAAGTTGAAGCTTATTTTCCTGCTGAAGTCATTCAGCTTGATTTCGTAAATTGTAAAACTTTAAGCAGTCAGTGTCAGATGGACGGGCACTCACAACAGAACACACACACACACACACATAATTTTCATTTCTGCATTCAGCCAGTCAAAAAAAGCTGGAGGAGAAACATGAAAACTTTTCAGCCAGTCAGTCAAAGTGTCGAGCTGAACGAAGCAAACTCATTTCTCGACTCTCGAGGCGTCTGCTCGTTAACCGACCATTCTGCCGCTGTCGCCGCCACTTTCCGACAACTTTCATCAAACTCAACTACTTCCTCTAATAATCACCAACACCGTATCCATGTTTAACAAGGTAATATGACACAAACCATCTGTGGCTTTGGAAAAAAAAGACAAGAAAAACACCCACTTTACATATTCACTTTTTCCATCCGCGTAATTAAATATTTGAGAAATATCAGGAAAGGAAAATTAAAAGAGAAAAAGGCCCGCCGCCACCACTATCAATTTATTCCCTCTCTCAGAGTGCATTAGAAACGTCAGATTGCCGTTGGCAAAGACACAGAAAGAGCTCGCTGGTTTTTTTAAACTCACTTTATAAATTACATTTTGGAGTGCTTTGGCATGCTAATACCTGCTGCCACGGAGAGCAGACAGCGTTAATTATTTCTTATTGGGATCGGCAGCGATTATTTGCATATTTCATTTAGCTGTTATAGATGTTGCAGGTGGGAGGGAGGAGAGCGGAGCGTGTGAGACACTTTTCACTTTGTGTCTCAACAACTTTTGGATGAAAAAAAAAAGAAGATGGATTCACTGACCGCATGTGTTCAGAGGAGCATTAATTTAGGCTGATTTCAGTCATTTCCATGAGCTGCAGCAGATTATTGGTGATAATTAACAACATAAGCTTTCAATATCACGCAGGCTCTGATGCAAAAAGGTCAGAAAACAGTTTTAAGAACCTCAATGTGCTCCACTTTGTTTTCACTAAAACATCAATTAAAACGTCATTTATACTCAATTGGCTTCAGTGTGAGGACAACAACAGCACAAAGTCAGACTTTTTAAGAGCTTAATGGGGAAACTGATGCGTCATTTACACAAAACATGTTGGAACTCAGGTCATTATAAAAACACGCCCACCTGAAGAGGAATTAGAAAGCTGGAATGGACACAGCATCAGTAATAGTGACTTAAAAGACCTAAAAAAATCAGAGTGTTGAGACAGTTAAAGGCATTAAATTACTATTTGTACGTCAGTTACTCAGTGCTGCTCTGAAAAAACTTTTTCTTGCATGCTTTTTGTAAATGAAAAATCCACAAACAGAGAAAATTCTTGAACTTTAGTCACAGTCATAGATGACTGTGTTTAACAACAGCAAAACTACCACTGGTGGCTTTTTAGAGGGTTCGTTTGGATTGACCAGTCACACAATAACACAAACTAACTAAGTGGTCGAGCCACGTGTCGACCAGCAGCTCTGTGTTCAATGGGGTAAAATGACTGTTTTTGTCATTAGAGTCTGGCTTTGACGAGAGCATGGATAAGTTTCACTTTTAGTTTGGTTCCCCGACAGAGGGTCTGTCTGTTTGGGAACTACTGAACATACGACTGGATAAATGAGACTTGGATTAAACTCCACGAGTGGTGTGAGAGTTTATAAATGAATGTTTTGATATAGTTTCCGTGCTGTTAAACGTGGACCCGTGGACAGTGGACAGTACTCTGACCACCTGGGGGTAAAAACTATCTCTGAGGCAGGAGGTCCGAGCTCTGTTGCTCTGCAGAGGCTTCCCTGAGGGAGGATAAGAATTACGTGCTGGGTATCCTGGGTGCATCTGTTGTTGATGTTCTGGGACGCTGTTCTAACCTACGCCTTATACATTTACTGTGTCTTTTCAAATTATGCTTCTGTTTTCACAGGAAATGTACAGTTTCTGCTCATTAGATGCTCATTCAAAATAAACGTACAGCATTGTTAAATCACCTCCTTATTACGTTTATTTCCTTGTGCAACAAAAGCATGTGGTTAGGTTTGGAAATAACATCATGGTCTGGCTCTACATTCATACGCAAGGTGAACACCAGGCTCGTGGGTGAAAGTCCAGTGTTGTTGGACACATCCACCTCAAGGACTTTGCAGCACCTTAAGTTACATTGTTGTATGGTGGCGTTTCAAACTGATGCTTCCTGACACGGTAACATACGCAAAAAGATGCCTATTGTTCGTCAGTGTCTGACACGGTAATTAATGACCAAGTGGCGTAATTTGACGACTTTGGAATTAAGACTGGGTTAAACAAGGCAGTGAGTACTTGATATGAAAATGATCTTTCAGGGTGATGTTTTCCTTTAAGTTGATTCTGACTGACCATCAAACAGCAGAAAGCTGAAGTTGACAAACAAAAATCTGGACAGAACATTTTCGTTAATACAACTTAACTCCGCTCATCAATAGATTTTTTTTTTTTCAATTCTAAAAAGTACCATCTTTGCTCATTTGTCTTTTCACTAATGTTTCTGTCTCGACGCCTGTTTATTATTTCTCCTCCACAACCAACATTTAATCCAAATGAAAACTGAACACTTTAATCAAAATCAACAAAAAATAACTTAAACTAGATGAACAATTTTACGTTTTTCAATACTTTAAATGTATTAATTTTTTTGAAAGACAAATGTTAAATGACTGTTTCCTAACCAAGATGCAGATGTAATGTCAGTCATGGTGTATGTTACAAGTGAACACATGTATGGTGTATAAGTACGTGTAAACAGAAAAAGTGGAGATCTACATTATTGATGCACTGATTAATCTCTTAATCGACACGTTGCACACACACAATTGTTTTCAATAAATTAATAATTTATTTGTCACATGGAGTCTTACAAGGTATAACACCAGTGTATCTCATCAGGCTGCTGCTTTATAACTCTCTATGTTTCCGGATGGTTCTGGTGATCCATGGTTTCTGTTTGTCGAATAATTTAACCATAGTTTTGGGTCCAGCAGCATCTGCAGTTTAGCAAATTAAATCTACCACAGACTCAGTGAATTCAGCTTCCTGTTGTGGCGACTGTTGTTTAAAAAGTCAATTTGTCACTTTCATAATGAGGAAAAATATACTAATGACAATTTATTGTTATAATTTGTTATTGCTGTTGTTCTGTATCCGTGGACAACAGACGGACTTTATTCTTATTTAACTTTTTAGTCTTTATACTGTTTCTTTATTGCTGTTCATATTCTTGATAGACATTGCTGCTACTTACTTGTTTTTCTGGGCTTTTTTCATCACTTTATTGAGATTGCGATTATATATTTGTACTATCTAGCCTACGTTATATGATGATAGTCTTCTCTTAATGCTTAATATTAGTATGTATATTATTTATTTTTCATTATAGTTTCATCAGATCAAACCTGCATTAAATCCTCTTTACATGAACCAAACTACTGACTGTTGATTTCTTCCCAAACAGACCTTTTAGTGGATGAAATACGAGAAACACTGACACTATAAATTTATTTTAAATAACTGTGGCTAAATTACAGTTTTAAAAATGATGTCAGTATTTGTTGATATGATGTAATGAGGCAGCCGTAGAAGCAGCAGCGCTGCCCTAGATGATGACACAGCTTCACAGTTAGTTTTTTGTTGTAACTTGAGTAGACATTCACGGGAGAATATCAGAGCTGAATATGTTAAATATCTTGAGACTTTATGCATATATTCCTGATCCTGCAAACTTTCATCTTGTGAATTATTTTAAAGCGCTAACCTACAGTGTTGGTGGTGTGAAACTTACATAAAGACCCTCCAGCTGCAAACACTGAGTTTTATCACTTTCAAATGACCTGGAAATGCAGCTTAGCAGATCTTAAACCAGGGATTAACACCAACACTGAGATTTTGTGAGCACAAATTATCTTGATAGAGTGTCACTGCGTGGTTAAACTAACTCCACAAACTTCCCCAACTTTAATCTTAATTTATGTAAAGTGCTGTGTGGTGGAGCTCCGGGAGCGGGACGAGCCGTCTGATTGGCTCTATCAGGTATCAGGCAGGAGTCCAACACTCGGTAATTTGATTTAAAAAGCTCGTAATAACCTGAGGTCAATATTTAAATCACTCAGAGGGGGAGAAGAGCCGCTCTGCGTGTTCGGGATGCTTCAATCTCCACGCTCAGAGTCAACCGGCCCGGATCTCTATCACATCCCCAGCCCTCCTCTATTCCCTCTGCTGCGCTCCTCTTTTCTCTTCCTTACCTCCCTCCTTCCCCTCATCGCCTCTTCTTTTTATTTTTTTAATTACTTCTGTCCTCGTGTCGTTCCTCTTTTGGCTCCTCTTCACCCTCCAAAAAAACACTCGCAACTGTTTTTACTGTTTAGTGTTTTCTTACTGTTCTTTTATATTTAAACCTTCGTGTGACGCTAAAAATGTTAAAAATCAGAGAGAAAAAATTTAAATCTGTGTCCATTCGTATGTATGAGAAACTGTATTGTCGTGTAACCTTAAACAAAAATATTAACCGTATTAACCAAAATCAAACGGAAGAACAATTGTGAAAAGTCTCCTTGGTGTTGCGTTCAAAGATGCTCCGATATTTAATGATTAAGACTCTGTTATCTAATAAAAATATAAAGTTATGTTCTGAAACGCTCAGTCGATCAATCAGCAGTTTTGATGATTCATTAATTGTTGAAGATTTTTATGAAGCCAAAATTGTGAACATGCTCTATTTTTCTATTAGCTGATTTTCTTTTTCTCTTTTCTATTTAGGTTTTGGACTGTTGGCTGAACAGAGAACATCTGAGAATATCACATCGGGCTGTCAGAAGTTGTGATGGACATTTACCTGACACTTTAGGGACTAAATAATTAATTGAAAAAATATTTGACAGATACATTTACTATTAAAGCAACTAGTGGTTGCAGCCTTTATGAAATCCATAAAACAAAACATGAAATATAGTCTAGATTTGACACAAATAATATATTAAAATTTCAAGCCTGTCTCCTAGAAATTATATTTATATACGAATAATTTGTAACAGCAAATATACATTTTGAAAACAAACAAAATGTCTCCCACATTAGGGTTTTTGTCAACATAATAAAGAGGCAACTACTAAGTCACTAAATCTTACAACTATACTGATGACTGACATGTTTACACATCTCACAGCTTGGTTACGATTCTGGAAAGATGAAGGTCTTGACACGAGACAGGACACACTGCATGTTTACTTTACTAACTAACATTTAATACATAATATAACATTAAACATAACTTTAAGGCCCTCTGTGTGTCCCAGAGTTTCAGAGGTGAACAACAGACTCCCACCTTTTCACCATCGTTTTCTCCCTCCACTCTCTCACTCACCTTTTTTCTACCTTGATTCCTCGTCTCCTCACCTATCCCCACCTTGCTCCACTCCCTCCCTACCTCCTTCTCTGTCGCCCCTCCTCCCTCCTCTAAGACTCCCCCTCCCCCCTCTCTCCGTCTCTGTGTGGTCTGTGGGGTGAAATAGAGGCCCGAGGCCAACAAGCTGTCTCCACCAGCTACACTGATAAGACACACACACACACAGTCAGAGTCACCATACAAGTGCCAACAGTCACAATCACAAATGTACAAGTGCCTCATCTACACACACACACACACACACACACACACACACACACACACACACACACAGAGTAAACGTTATTTAACTCAGCTCAGACTGTGTGAAGTGCCACCCAGGAGGTCACTTATCACTTCCTACCTGAAAATTTCTCTCTCTCTGACACACACACACACACACACGAACTACAAACTACACGTGCAGAAAAACACAACATGGGTCCTTTGCGTGTCAGAAATGTTGATGTATGCGTGGTTCAGTGTGTGTGTGTGTGTGTGTGTGTGAGTGAGCTCAGGGCTGTTTGGTTCAGCTCTCTAACAGGATTTGTGTCCCCCGTGTCCAAAGGAACATGGTCAAATCTCGACCTATCACCTCTCTNCCCCTCAGGGGAAATTGGTATGTTCCAGACCTCCAGTCTCCTGAAAAAAGGAAATTATATACATTTAAAACACACAGCGCGGCTCGCTTAATATATTGTGTGTCGTCTGAGGAGGGAGTTTGTTGTTCTGATGTAGGTAAACATCAAGTAAATGAAGATATAATAAAAATCTAAATTAAGATATAAATGTTATTTTAAAAAAAACAATGTGGATTTTCTTCAGGGTAAGAGTCAAATGTTTTAAGCCTCCAACAGATTCTTTGTCCAAAACAGTTTTGCTCTTCTCAAACCTGCTATAAGAAAACTTATTTTATTAATTTGATATCATTATTTTTGCATTTTCTGATCACTGACAATAAAGAGCAAAGGGAAACTTGTGTAGACAACAATGGTTTTGAAATAACACAAAAGTCTTTATTATGTCATTATTATAATTCCCTATATAGCATGTCTTACACATCTGGACCACAGTTAACCACTTTTGATTGTTTTCCTCTAGCACTTGAAGGAAAAAAAAAAATCATAATAAAACAGTTAAAACATATTTTAAGGAGCAGTCTGTGTACTTCTTAACCTATAGTTTTTATTATTGCTCACAATTTTTTAACAGAGATTTCCTTCAGTACCCAGAGATGTTCTGAGGAGCTGATTAAAAGGCTTTTAATGATCATAAACTTACTGTCATATCATTTTCAAAATGTAAATGTTCTTTTGAGTAGTCATCAAATATATCCTAAATAACCTTCTCATGTAATATTTTTAGGAATAAGTCAGGGTCTCTGCAGGTATCAGACATTCAAATTTAATGCTTTCAAGACCTTTTACAGATAGTTATGTAAGCAAGTTTCATCCAGGAAAGATCCTCTTTTTATTATTTAAGCATCGCAGGTTTGCACGTAGGTAAGTGCAGAGGTAGGTTTTATGTAGCAATATGGTCATTTAAGTGAGTTACGTTAATCAGGTGAGATTGGGTGCTGGGCTTAAACATTACTAACATCAGAAATGTCAACATTCACACAGACAACCTTGACTCATTTTGACAAAAGTTAATTAAGAGATGGATGAATAAAATAAATTAATGTCTGACTATTGAAGGACTTTTAAGGCCTAATATTTATAAAATTGAATTCAGGATATTTTAAGACATTTCAAGGCCCTGCAGACGTCATGTAAGCTACTCTGAGCTTTGAGCAGGGCTGAAGTCAGAATTTTTAGAAATACTTTGAGTCCAAATGCCCCGAATCCTCAATTATATACACGAAAATACAGAAGATGCTAAGATGTTTGAATTACTAGGATTTTGTTGTTTTCCACACTGCCAGAAACACAGTCATGCTCATGGTGGGGAAGTGCTAAATGTTGTTTGGAGGAATATAAACCAAAACCCCAGGTTCCCAAAAAGAAATTCTATATGTACACACACATATATACACAGAGTACAGAGGAAACATGACATCAGTGTAGCAGTGTGATGGTGGATATTAAAAAATAACGTCCAACACCTGTAACTCCAGAGAAACGATTCAGATTCAGGAGCTGTCACTGAACACATCCTTTCACCTTTCCTCTGTGTGTGTGTGTAGGTGTGTGTAGGTGTGTGAGTGTGGGTGTGTGTGTTTCCAGACTCGGTCCAATCCCCTGTAATGTGACAGACAAATCCCACTAAGCTGTTAAATATTACACTGCTTTCACACTCGTATTAAACACCTTTCTACCTCTCTCGTGCTCCCTCTCTTTTTCTGTGTTCACTCACCTCGACAACACACACACACACACACACACACACACAAGTACACTCAACCTTTACCTTCATCTTCAGTATGCAAAAAAAAAAATCACTACAGATGTCACTTGAAAATCTTCACACATGCACAACAAATCTTTTATAATGCAGCGACACACTGCAGGAGTCACATAACACAATATTCCCGCACGACACACACACATAAACCTCTTCAGCAGGGTGTGTGTGTATTGAGTGTGAGTGTGAGTGTGTGTGTATGTCCTAATCCCCGGTGCTGGCCATCTTGTTGGAGCGTTATATTTGCTGGTATCAGTGTATCTTCTCCTCGCCGCCTAATCCCACCACCCCAGCTCTGATATTTCCTGACATTTACATGAATCGCCCCTCTCCAGACGGATGGATGGATGGATGGAGAGAGGGGGGAGGGAGGGGAGGGAGAGCTGGAAGATGGAGGGAGAGATGGAGGATGAATGAACAGATGAAGGATGCAGGGAAAGATGAGAGATAGGAGAAGACTGTGTGAATGTGAAGGTCTGCGAGGGTTTAAACTGGACAGGAAGGACGAATACTTGGATGGATGGATGGATGGCAAAGGATGAGAGGAACAACAGAAAGAAGGGGAATTGAAAGATAAAAGATGAAGAAGAGTTGATGAAAGGGGGAAGAAATAGATGCATTAAAGACGATTAAGAAAAAAGGTAGATGAGGGGTAAAGAGGAAGGGATGAGTGGATGACGAGAAGAGGTATACAAAAGTAATAAAAGCAGTGGAGGGTGTGGAAGGAAGGATAATTAAAGACAACTTAGTGGAGGAAGGAGAGAGGAGAAAGGGAGCAATGAAAGAATGGAAGGATGATCGATCATGGATGGATAGAGAAAAGTGTGGATGGAGGGAGTGAAAATCAAAGGAAAAGACAGGTAAATGAAAGATAGGAGAAGCTAAAAAGATGGAGGGATGGATGATATGGGTGACAGGTGTGTGTGAGGGAGGTATGATGCAAGTAACATGATGAAATGATTGGAAGGACGGAGGAAGGAAGGACAGAAGATGGAAGGAAAGAAACATTGACGCACAAGGAAGTCAGGAAATATGTTGCAGGTGAAGATGAGCGGTGGGCAGGGAGGAAAGAAGAGACGATAGATGAGTGTAGAGAGAAAAGGAGGAAGAGAGGGATGAGGTAAAGAGGGGCAGATGAAGGGAGGGAGTGAAGGACGGATCGATGTCTTTCTGTCCCTCCATCTGTTAGAACCTGTTTTTCCCTTTTTCATTTTATAATTAAAAAATGAGCGAAGGAAGAAAGTCAAAAGAAGGAGGGATAAAAAGTCAGACACCTTGTCAGCGACATATGTTAACACCAATAACAACAAGCTCTTATGAGCACCAGGAGACACACACACACACACACACATACACAGAGTATTACTCAGTGGAGACTCATTAAGGCCCAGCCTAAATTAATGACCTCACACCACACCTGTTGTTGCTATTAATTCATTGCGATATCAGCAATTAATTAATAGAGTGGAAGAGATGAAAGATGTTGAGGAAAGATGGAATTGAATCCAAAATGAGCAAAAAACTCAATGTGAGGTCGTTCACGAGCTTTTAATTGTAATTCTGTGAAGAACACAGACGAAAGTAGCAAAGTGGACTATAAGGTCTTGAAAGTGGATGTCGCCTGATGTCAGACAGATCCGTCAACTCACTGCACTCTGTCTCCATCTTCAGTCTGACGCTGCGTCCACTTTAACTGATTAACAGATTTCCCCTAACCAATCACCAGACACCAGCGTATCCACCTGAGTCGAAGAACATCTTAAGTCCACACTGATGCCACTGAAGCCACTGTTTCATGTCACGATGCCAGGCAAATCATTTAACTCTTACACGTTGAAGTGGGCAGATTCACAAGCGTGGACCCTGGCAGCTACAGTTGAAGATATAGCAGCTACCGAGCTTGCCTATCAAAACATTCACCTCCATGGCAACTGAGCAAAATCCATCTCCTGATGAAGACCATGTGATACGGCTGAAAGCACCAAAAAAATCTGCACTTGTCACAATCATTTTTTCAAGCTGCTGTTTTTAAAATGAAAGCCTTTGAGTCTCAAATATTCAGTTACTAGAAACCAAAGATAACTCTGTTATCTCAGATTTATGCACCTACTTTTTCTAAATTTAGTCAAATGATTACTTTAACTAACAACAACTGAACCATCTCTGTGTCTATAATGCTAGCTTTGTCCACTGACACTTTAGCGTTAATCATGACGGTAAAGAAAAAACGTTTACACCAACAAATCAGCAAACCCATACAAACACATAGGTCGTATGTTCCTGTCTCAGAATACGACCTAAGGGAGTGTTTCCTAAATTAGCACACCTACTGGTGGACAACAGAATAGCTTGTATGTGATCGCATACGAGTGTCACAGTTTTACCAAAATTATGTTGTTAGGTTTTGACAAAAGAAAAAGAACTTGGTTTGGCTTAAAATAAGTTTGTTATTAATGTAACTTGACGAATCTCAACTCAACTCAACTCAACTCAACTCAACTCAAACTTTATTTATAAAGCACATTTAAAACAACCAAGGTTGACCAAAGTGCTGAACAGGTCAATAGAAATAAACAAGCAAATACAATGAGGTACATAATAGTACACCACAATAATAACCATAAGATACATAAAATACAATACAATAAAATAAAATACAAGAGTTATAAAATAAGATCAAAATAAGCTAAAATGTTTCGGTGTCCAGCTCAACCTGAGTTAAAAGCCTGAGAGAAGAAGTGGGTTTTAAGAAAAGACTTAAAAACCTCTAGGGTCTGGGCAGACCTAATGTGCAGGGGCAGGCTATTCCAGAGCCTAGGGGCAGCCGCCCCAAAGGCTCTGTTGCCTCTGGTCTTCAACCTAGTCCTAGGAGTAGCCAGTAATAGCTGACTGGCTGATCTCAAGGCTCTGGAGGGAGCATGAAAGTGCAGGAGTTCGGTTAAATAAGGGGGTGCCAGCCCATTTAGGGCTTTAAAAACAATCAATAAAATCTTAAAATCAATTCTAAAACGCACTGGAAGCCAGTGGAGCGAGGCCAAGATTGGTGTGATGTGATCGTGTTTACGCTTTCCAGTGAGGAGGCGGGCTGCTGCGTTCTGGACAAGCTGTAGACGGTGTAGCAGTGACTGGTCAATACCGACATAAAGCGAGTTACAGTAGTCCAGACGTGAGGTTATAAAAGCATGGATTACCCTCTCTAGATTCTGGGGGGAGAGATAGCCCTTTACTTTAGCTAAAAGCCTGAGTTGATAAAAGCTGGTTTGTATTACTGATCTAACTTGTTTATCGAATTTAAAAGCACTGTCAAAGGTCACACCGAGATTTTTAACAGAGGAACGGATGTTAGGAGTGAAGGGGCCCAGAAAATCAGCAGAGTAATCGGAGGGGTCACATCCAAACATAATGATCTCTGTTTTATCCTCATTGAGATTTAAAAAGTTACTGTCCATCCAGGATTTGACATCTTTTAAACATTCTAGCAGTGGCTGTACAGAATCCTTGCTAATGGATTTAAGGGGCAGATAGATCTGTACATCATCTGCAAAACAGTGAAAAGGTATGTTGTGTTTCTTAAAAATCAACCCTAATGGCAGCATGTACAGCAAGAAGAGGATGGGGCCCAAAATGGAGCCTTGGGGGACACCGCAGGTGAGAGGAGCCGTAGCTGAGTTGAATTCCCCTAAGTTAACTGAGAAGCTCCGATCAGTGAGGTAGGACTGAAACCATAGAAGGGCAGTACCTGTGATACCCACCCACTGTTCCAGGCGAGACAGGAGGATCCTATGATCTACGGTATCAAAGGCTGCTGACAGGTCAAGCAGCACCAGAACAGCAGAGTTACATGAATCAACAGTTGACAAAAGATCGTTAAAAACCCTCAAAAGTGCTGTTTCAGTGCTGTGATGTGGTTTAAAGCCAGACTGGAACTTTTCATACATGTCATGGGCCACTAGGAATGATTGCAGCTGAGTAAAGACCACTTTCTCCAAAACCTTGGACAAAAATGGTAATTTGGAGATTGGTCTGTAGTTTGACAGGAGAGAGGGGTCCAGGTTTTTCTTTTTTATAAGGGGCTGCACTACAGCATGTTTGAGAGCAGCTGGAACACACCCTGAGCTAAGGCAGGTATTTATGACAGCAAGAACAGTGGACCCCACAGTACCAAAAACATCTTTGAAGAGGCGAGAGGGAATGCTGTCAGAGGGACAGTTAGTCGGCCGCAGATGCTTAACTATATCTGATAGTGAGGAGAGAGATACTGGCTCAAACTGGTCAAAGACAGCAGGTAAAGGAGGCACAGTGGGGTCAGGACCAGGGGCAGTGAGAGTGGAAGCAACTGGCCTAAGGGCAGAAATTTTTTCAATAAAAAATTTAAGAAAGCTCTCACAGAGAGTGGGCGATGGCACGACTGGAGAGTTATCGCACGGGTTTACAAGGGAGTTAAAAATGCTGAACAGAACCTGGGGCTTATGACTGTTATTGGAGACAATATTTGATATATACTCCATTTTGGCAGCTTTAACGACTCGCTGGTAGGCTGATAAACATTCACGTAAAGCTTCTTTGGAGACGTGGAGCTTATCTTTTTTCCACTTCCTCTCAGCACGCCGACATGAACGTCTGAGAGAACGTGTGGAGTCATTTAACCATGGCTCAAAAAATGCTTTAGAGCGCTTAAATCTGAAAGGGGCAACAGAGTCCAGGATATCAGTGCATGTAAAATTAAAAACACTTAAAAGCTCTTCGGCATTAAGACCATGATTGACATCCGGAGTGCTAAACATGTTTACGTCGGCATACATGGCAGAGAATTGTGATGCAGTTTGAGGGTTCAACATGCGCAGGCGGCGTGAGGGAGCACGGGTTACAGTCCGCGAACAGGGGACTGAAACGGTAAATAAAACAGGCAGATGGTCAGAAATACATGCTGTTTCACATATCTCATTTACACTCACAGATAACCCATGTGATAGCACAAGATCTAAGGTGTGACCCTTCTCATGAGTCGGGCTGGTCACAGACTGAATGAGATTAAAAGAAGCGATGAGGTTTGAAAAATCACTGACCAGAGGTCTGGATTCACAACACACATGGACATTAAAATCGCCAGAAATTAAAAAGTGGTCATACTTCACAGTAACCTCTGATAGAAAATCGGCAAAGTCATTAATAAAGTCCTTATTAAATTTAGGAGGACGATATACAACTGCAAACATGACAGGAGGGGACAGGTTTAGCTCAAACAGTTGCAGCTCAAAACTGGAATAATTGTCAAATAGAATTTGACGACATTCAAAGCTGGATTTGAACACAGAGGCTAGACCTCCACCTCTGCCGGTGGTCCGAGGGGAACTGAGAAATAAGCAGTCAGGAGGAAGGAGTTCAGAGAACGGTGTACACTCACCAGCCTGAAGCCAAGTCTCCGTCAGGAGCAGAAAATCCAGATCACGAGAGGTGAAAAAGTCTTTTAACAAGAAAGTCTTGTTTGCTAGCGATCTAGCATTAATCAGGGCAATACGGAGAGTAAGCTCCTCAGTGGCTGAAGTGGCTGAAGCTGAGACACGAGCCAGCGGGCGAAGGATCCCATGGTCCACACCACCTCTGCGGGCTCGCAACCGGCGGGGCAGAGCAATGGTCTCTATAGGGAAAATGACCGGTGGAAGTGGCAGTGATAGCTGGGGCCTGTGGGGGGTGGTGGCGGGGGAAATAGTGCTGTGAGCAGTTGGTGTTGTTGGCGTAGAAGAAGTAGACTCCGGTGAGGGGGTGTGGCAGGTAAACAGTCAGTCGCGTGGAGCATACTGGACAGCGTGGCGAATGTTTGCTGTTAGCATCTGGCTGCCCAGCCTGTTTGGGTGGACACCGTCGGGCTTGTAAAAGGAGGGACGGTTCCAAAACAGGTTAAAATTGTCGATAAAACCAAAGTTAAGAGCTTTGCAGGTGGACTGTAACCAGGTGTTGAGGTACAGGAGTCTTGAAAAACGCCCTGCTCCGAGGGTGTGTACTGGGAGAGGACCGCTGATAAATACAGACTTTCCGGTGTCATTTAAAAATCTAAAAAGGGCATTAAAATCCTTTTTAGTCAGCTCAGACTGCAGGCCGTTGAAGCTCCGTGGCGGAGGATCCAGTCTCCTGAGCACTGTCGGCCAGCAGTGGAGGGAAATCTGCGGTGTAGGCAGTCGGTGGTTTCGGGTCCAGATCCCGCCGCTGCTGGGGGAACATCAGTTGAGTGGACCGGATTGTTATCAGCAGACAAGGCCGCGTAGCGGTTGGAGAGACTCAGGCGAGGAGCGTCTTTCGAGTCCCTCTTCCGACCGGCGATCACCACTTCTGTCCAGGGCGACTCATGGTTAGGTGTGGAACAGGAGGAGGGCTGTGGACAGATGGAGGGGTCCCATGCAACGGTGTCCTGGAGGGCTACGCGTAGTGCTGTTTGAATCTCACATGATGCAAACAGCAGCTTCAAAATAAAAGTTCTTATTTAATCCATCCACTTCCCTCCCCTCCTGCCCTTCAGCCCTGTGTCCACCAGATTAGAAGACGCCCAGATGGTGGTGTTTGAGAGCTCTTTGGAGACACAGCATTTCTTCAGCTGATGCTTTGGTTGCATTTGGTACCCATGATATGGAATACTCGTAGAAGTACATATATTAGCACAAGGTAGAGTACTTGCTTTGGATGAAGGGAAGGCTGAAGGACTTGCACATGTGAGATGTGACAGTTTGTAGTATTTGTCCCTCCTCCACCGTGACTGAATTGAGCACAGCGTTGTTATCCAATGTTAAACACTTAAACTCTCGGCACTCCGAGGGAAAAAAAAAAAAAAAAGCCCAACTGGGAGAACTTAGCAAAGAATTCATCCCCAAGCCTCATCGTGCTGCCGGTGTTTTTAGCGCAGCTTAAACAAACAATGCTCTCATTGCAAAGCATTACGAAAATGTGTTGGCCTCTGAAAAAGAGGCTTTGGTGGATGTTGATGCTCCGTGCACTACGTGATCTGATTTCTCCTTTGCTCTAGTAATAATTACTGTGGTCACTAGAGGTCGCTACTTAAAAAACAACGAGGAAAAGAGGCGAGTTTACACCAGAAGTGATCGATCTCAAACAGCTAAAAATACTACCTGCAAACCAGTCAAGATGAAGCAGTACTATAGCTATGATTGTGAAAAGACCAAGTTTCCAAAACAATACCACAACCACAAGTATTTACATCATTATTATCATGTAAACAGCTATCTGGGAATAAATATGGATCAATATTATATTACAATGACACTGCTATGATTCACTTTAACATCATTTTGTAAACATGTTAATATTAAATAATTTATCTTTTAATCCAGATATTTCATCATCAAAACCAATAAATGCATTTTTCTCGTATAACTTATAAATGTATTTCTGTACCTCAACACGTTTGATGTCTTTACATTTATATCACTGTTATGTAAAGTTAAGTATCAGTGCTATCATTATTAAGCAGTGATGATATTGTACTTGAATTAATGTGTCCAAACATGTTATATATTCAGCAGCAGAGACGCCAGCAGCCCTCAGAGCTGCAGTCACATTCGCCAAATTGCATGCTAACTATCTTACAGCCGGGTGTGAAATATGTCATTTGCTTCTGCTCTTAATTGCACTAAAAATGAAGATTAAGAGGATGAATTATTGATACAAGTTGGTATTTAATCTTTTGTAATGAATAGTGGATCCGCCGGTTATAAATATTGTACGAGGCTTTATAATTTGATAAATTTATTCCAATTTGCCCTTTATTTTGCCCTTTAGTCAAGGTTACGTTCATTTAAAATACACACACACACATACACACACATACGTGTAGATGTTAATAGATACTCACAAGCCTGCACTGAAATCACACACACACACACACACACACTCACTCACTCACTCACAAATGGACTGCAGTGTGTTTACCTACCCTCTGCCCTTGGTCATTCTTGTATCATCTTTTTTACTGAGGTCCATAAACATACACACACACACACACACACACACACAAACATGATGCCCTTGGTTGACCTTGCAGTCTGCCCCCACCACCACCATCACCACTCCCCACCTCAGTGTCTGTGGCAAGTAATTAGGCCATGCATCTGATTGTCATTAAACAGCACTAGCAGATAATGAACACACAGTAAAGCCACATTCAGGGATTCTTACTGCGCGTATTATTGCTCATTTCCTCCATCAAGCTGTCTGATGGCTCTACACGGAGCCTTATAGTGACAAAGATGGAGTTGCCTTGTGGTTGAAAAGGCTGTAATGTTATCAAATGGTCAGAGGTACGACACCAACACCAGTGAGCAGGACACTGAATCCATGCATGCTCACTGTGTCATGATTCTTGACCACAGCTGAAGCTTAAAGCTCAAACTAATGTTAGGGAAACCATCTTGTTCCAGTTGAAACAGTTCAGTTGCTGCCTGAACAAACATGAACCATGATTACTGTATAACAATGACAGAATCACAAAGGAAGCACAATGGAAAGAAGTCACAATAGTCCAAAGGTCCGAACTTGGTAAATCTGTGAAGTCAAGAAGCAAAATTTGTGATGTGTGCATGATGAGCTGTGATCCAAAAATATCTGGCAGATTTCTAGCTACAAGTAAAATATCTGCTGAACATGTAATCTCATAAGAATCTCCTTTTACTTTTAGGATGCATCCAAGTCATTTTGATGGTCAGTATTCAAAAACCTGTCTTGAATGGTTGAACTTGGATTCTACCTAAAACTTGACGTGGACTTATGTCAAGTACCTTGAGATTCGCTTTAAGACTTACCTAAAAACACTTATAAAAATACACTCACTTGAGTCTGTTAAATTACTTCAGACTTCAGTTCTGACTTACACTTGCCTTAAAGGTCCAGTCTGTAGGATTTAGGGGGATTTATTGGCAGAAATGGAAGATAATATATTAAGTATGTTTTCTTTAATGTATAATTACCTGAAACTAAGAATTGTTGTGAATTATTTTTTTAGTATCTTAGATTAAGCTGTTTATATCTACACAGGGAGCAGGTCCTTATGGAGTCCAACTTGTTGCACTGCCATGTTTCTACGGCAGCCCAGAATGGACAAACCAAACACTGGCTCTGCATAGAGCCATTTGCGTTTTTGCGTTGGCCACCAAAGCTACAGGCCCATGTGCGCCCAGCAGCATCAGAAAAACACAGATTCAGTGTTTTTACTGGTTTAAATCAGCTGGTCCGTTTGTTTCAGAGATAAAGAGACCTCTGTGGATAATTCGGCTCCTGGTAAAAACTCCCTGAACGTCTAGATCTTAAGTTATCAGAGAAAAAATGTGAGCGGACATTAGCATGTGGTGGGCTAGTGGCACGTCTCTGACATGACAATCAACCTTAGAGAAACACTGATTTGTTAAGTGATATTGCTTTATTCAATGTTTTAACTGGTTTAAATCACCTAGCTGTTTGTTTTAAGGAGGAAGAGACCTCTATGGATAATTTTCTCCCAGTAAAAATCTCCACCAAAGTAACTCCAACCAGTAGAAGTTTCAGCTGGTTACAATCTGTAATCCTCAAAACTCAATACCACCAGATCCTCCTAAATCTAACATGCTGAACCTTTGAATTAAACGAAACTTGACTTGGTCTTGTTGCTAATTACTTGGGACTTGACTTAAACTTGTCTTGAGAGACTCCAAGTCCTAACTTCATCTTCCCTCAAATTATTTGAGATTCAATTTTAACTTGTCTCAAATAGCTGGAGTCCTGGCTTGGACTTGTATTAAAGGGACACTTTGATGGTTTCCAACCAAATCTGTGTCCCTGCGGTGTGGGTAGTGTGGGCAGATGAACTTTGTTAAGGCACCCCCCACGGCAGCAACGCTGAGAACTCCTCACCTGAGCCGTGAGCAGAAAGATTTCGGCTGGCGGATGGGCGGGGAGCTCCAGGAGCTGGCGGCATGGGGGGGGGGGGGGGACCATGACACTGTTGATCTGTACACATTATGAAAAAGTGTCCCTTAAAATTAAATGAGACTTGTCTGGAATGAGTCACAAAATACTTTGGACTTGAACTTGTCTCTAATAACTGAACACTTGGAAGCCTGTGTCAATGTTTTGGATGAATTAAGTCCCAACTTGGACTTGTCTCAGCTGAACAGAGACTCGACTGATGAATGCAGCAGACGAACGCTCTGGTTACCTCTGAAAACACTGGGAGCCATTTTGGCCGTTGGCGCCCACAGAAGGAGGATCTTGCAGGTTTTGTACTTCACTGTTAGTTTAGGTTCATTGTTCAGCTGCCCAGAACAGACATGAACTGAATAATTTAAAATATCACAGAAGTATGTGCAGCCAGCAGAAATAATTCAGCAGGTTCACACCTCAGTTTGTTGTTTGGAGGTTTTACGGATCAAAGCTTTAAGTGCAGAGGGAGATTCACACAGATAATGAATGGACTGTTAATGTGCTGCGGCCAAGCAGCTAGATAATGAATGGACTGTTAATGTGCTGCGGCCAAGCAGCTAATGGACACACACACACACACACACAAACACACAAATACAAAAATACACTTCCACTATAAGACATTCACACACACACACACACACACACACACACACACACACACACACACACACACACACAGAGGTGGTAGCTGGCTAATGGCTGTCACTGTTGACTGATCACAGTGATCAGGCTGCTGCAGCTCTAATTGCAACTAAACAATCTGAAAACAACCAGAGTCAGGTCTGCTAGAGGAGGTGGAGGAGGAGGAGAGAACAACCAGAGAGGAGAGGAAGACGAGCAATATAAAATAGGAAAAGGGAAGAGAAAACAAAATTAAATTGATGAAATGAGACAGAGGAGAGGAAAACAGGGAGGGAAATCTGATGAAAGATGGATGGATTAAAGAAAAGCAAATGAAAAAGGAAGGCAGACAGGACGGAAGGAAAGAGTCGAACAAGGAAGGATGGATGGAAAGGAGGAAAGTAAGAATCAAAGAAACCAAGTACAAACAACGGGAAAAGTAGAGACGGGAGGAAATGGAAAGAGCAAATAAATTAATGACTGAAGCGAGGGAGGTCTTTGCAGGTCCTCATGGTTCCCAGTAAATGAGCCCTGACCCAGGCCCAAAATCATGGGGCCAAATTACAGTCTAATCTGACCTGGGTAGGGTCCAGTTCAATTACTGCTAGTCTCATGTCAAATATCTGAGTGGATTCTATCAAGCTCTGATCATGTGGGCAAAACGATTTATTTTGCGGCGAGAAGGTGTGAACTGTACTGTACAAGAAAAAGGGTCTATATCAGGTTAACCGGGACCTGATCTGACTGTCCTCAGGTGCCTTTCAGATCAGGCATCAGCGTAGGTCAACAATTTATGCATGTTAATTTCAGGTAGGGTTTCTACAGGGGCGTTTTGGATCAGGTCCAAAATTTTTGACCCTTGAGGACCTTTAACTCAAGCACTGACAAGGAAGATTATCTCAGGGTGTCACTGTTGTTGTTAAATATTTGCTGATTGATTTTATCCTTTTCTTGCGGACTTGTACCTTTATGTTTTTTCCAGCCCCATCACCGGAAGAAAATGTTGGCTTTGTACGTTTCTGCAAATGGCGTGTCACCTTGGCGAGATGCCTGCCAAGCCAACAAGCAACAAAAATGTTTAGGATCTACTGAGTCATTGATGCATTTCCAGCAGATTTTTAAGCATCAGATGTGGGTTTGTTGCCACCCCTGGCTCTATTTCAAGAGCGGTTTCAGACCCCACACATGGTTGTCTTTTAGGGACCCATGGCCCTTTTCACAACGGCTTTTCTGACCCCAAACGTGGGTGTCTTGTAGCGATAACCATAACTAAGCAGTTTTGTACCAAACATTTCAGCTACAAAATGTACAATATCAATGTTTTGTAGCAATCGGGGTATTTTATCATATTTGTCTCTTACTTAGGGCATTGCTGCTTAGATCAACTTGGGACTCTAAAAAGTGTGCGTAGGGTGAATATGTGTCTTTCTATGTTTGGACTGATACTTCTGTGTGGGAAGGACGTTACTTTGGACAAAGACATACAGATAAAAAGGGGTTTTCTTTTTCTATATGAATTCTCTTATATTGGAAAAATAAAATAAAACAGATGAGATGTTAGTAAAAAATCAAAAGAAGGGGCAAAAACAAAAGGCATTCAATTGAAAAAAGGACAGAGTGATATAAAATGAAGGAACAGAATGAACAAACAAAAGCAGCAACAAAGGAAATCAAAATATGTTTTTCTTTCTCAGTTTGTGTAAAAGAAAAGAAACAGAAGGCCACAGATGACCCAAGAAAAATATTGAAACAAACACACACACACACACACACACACAGACACACACACACACAGCAGTGACACAATGTGAATGACAGAACTGTTTCAACGAGAGAGACAGAAAGGGAGATTACATCTAATTAACCAAGTCCAGCCAATTCACCAGCAGCCAATGAGAACGGAGAATCCAATCAGGACGTTAATTGGCAGCCAATACAAACGTTACAAAGAAATGTACAAAGGACCCTGGGTAAGTGTGTGTGTGTGATTGATTTGACTGTGAGCTTGTGTGTGTGATAGAGGGAGAGAAGGAGGGATAACAGGGATCAACCAGAGAGGAAATGGAAGGATATAAACCAAAGTAAAAAACAAACAAAAAACAGATGGACAGAATATAAAAAAGAAAATAAAAACCACCGTTAGTTTTTTACCTTGAGGCCGTCCGATGAGCACGGAGCCTGCCGGTTGGCTGACAGGTCCCCCGAGGCTGCAAAGTGCTCGTGCGATTGGCTGGTGTAGAGGAGGCGGGCCTGGATGCAGCGGAGGGCGCGGAGCATCCAGCCATGTTGGCGCCGGATCTGCCGCTGGAGCTGATCCCATTGGCTGGAAACCATATGGAGGATATCCTTCAGACCTGGAGGGCGAGAGACGCAGGGATAAACCAGAGAGAAAGAAACAGAGAGGAGAGACAGAGACAGAAAATGAAAAAAAATTGCGACAGTCCAAATGTCAAACTAATTTCAGAGGAGTTCGTCTTAATGTCACACAAAAAATAAAAATAGTGTCAAAAAGTAAAAAAACAGTCACAAACTGGTTTTAAAGTTTGACACCTTCTTTTTGATTCTCAAAAATGCATCATAAATAATCCCAACACCTCTTCAGGTCTGAGTGTGTTTCATAATAAACCAGATTATTTATATTTATATGGTTTTTATGTCCGCTTTACTTCAACCTTTAAACTCTTACTGACTCTACGACTGCATTTATATCTACATAGGGAGTGGGCCCTCATTTAGATCGCCATGTTTCTACACTAGCAAACACAGGCTGTAGAGATATTTTTTTAACCAGACAAAAAATTCTTAAGATCAAAATTATTTTTTAAGAGTATCCTGGCCAAGACAGGCAGCAACATCAAGTTACAGACAGACAACATAGAACCAAAATAGCTGATGAGATTACTACAAGGACATTTGCATTTTCACATTGGCCACAGTAGTTTGAAGCCCCTCTGCCACAAGAGCATCAGGAAAACACTTATTTTTTTCATGTGAAACCGTTTTGTTCAGTGTTTTTACTTCCTTTAAATCAGCTGGTCTGTTTGTTTTAGAGAGGAAGAGACCTCTGTGGATAATTCACTCTTGTTAAAAACCTTGTGAATGTCTGGATTGTAAGTTATCAAAGAAAAAAGGTGAGTACACATCAGCAGATGCAGGGCTCGTTGACCATCTCTGACGTGCCAGACAGCATTGAAGAAACTGAAAGTGATACATTTACTGTTTATCAGATCCCAAATGAGATCCCTCCGCCTCACTCTTAGCTGCTAGGACACTACTTCACCAGAAGGGAAGCTGACGGCAGCTCAGGAGATAGACCTTAGCCACGTTAGCAACTTGAAATCAACGTATGCACACCCCAGTGCCAGTGGTCACAGTGGGCTGGTGCCAATGGGTCTAAATCTGTGTAACGGCAGCAACAGAAAGTTGCAGATCTCTCAGGAAGCCGGGGTAGACCGTATCACACCCTCAGCATTACTGGAACTGAGGTCCATCTCCAGAGCTTCTGTCCACTCTCCTCACAGATCTAAAGTTTCTTGTTTGATCATCATAAGCCCGCAAATTCTGAAGAGTAATTCTGGACATGGTTTAATTATGACGCAGCACTTCCACATCCATCCTGTGGAGGTCAGACAGAAGTTCAACAATAATAAATCTTTCCGCGTACAGCAAAAGTCATAACAGATTTCAGACTAGTGTTTTTGGTTTTGCAGATCGCCTTCATGTAGGACGTTACTTAAAACAAAAAAAGATGCATCAGTCTGTTTTTCAAGAGCAAAAATTAAACCAATGTAAAATTACGTTTAACTGACAAGCACCTCATCTGAACATGTACGTTATGACTCTTGTTTGTCAAAGGGCAACGATGGTTATTCCTGTAATTGTTCTCAATCCAAACTACAATCCTTCCCTACATTAACACAATAGTTATTTAAACCAAACTGTGACCTCTCTTTCTTCTCCCTCTTCTCTCTCTCTGTCTCTTTTCTCTCCCATTTTTCTCTCTGGCTGCAGATTTTGGAAAATATAAAATTATATTGAATGTTTCTTTCCCTGCCAGACAGTTTTCTGCCCGCTGGCTTTTTTTTTTCCTTTCAGATTTTCTATCTCTGCCTCTCCATCTCACTCTTTGTCTTTATCTCTCTGTCTGTCTCTCTCTTTCAGCTACATTCATATGAGTTCTCCTCTCTGAAGGTCACTCTGTTAATCCAAATATTAATAATGAATGGAACAGAGTTGGGGCTCCGTTATGGCCACCTGTGTGTGTGTGTGTGTGTGTGTGCGTGTGTGTGTGTGTCCACTCTCTGTGTAGGAGTGCAGGAGGTGTGAATGAATATGAATGTGTGTGTGTGTGTGATAATATACCTGATTGGTGGGAGGTGATGACGGTGAGCAGAGCTCTGCCTTCCTCCATTACACTCTCCTTCAGAGCGCTGTGACTGTCCACGTTCAGCTTGAAACTCTGAAACACACAAAGATCATCATCAGTAACCAGCTCAGTCCCGCTCGTTTCAAAGAGGTCTGATCGGTCAGGAAAGCTGGACAGTCAAACAATCAGTTCGGAAACAGATATGGTAAGGCAGCCCGTTATCTTCCCAAGTGGTCAAATACCGCCGCTTTAACACATCAAAATATGACGTGCTAGACATTCGGGGACAGTGTGTCAATTTATGCTTGTTACACGCATTGTGTCTTTTGAAAAATACACTTCTTTTTTCCACAGGGAATGTTCAGTTTCTGCTTCTTACATGTCGTCTTTTTCAAAGAAACTTACAAAGTAGGTAAAACATTTCCTTTTGGGTTTACTTCCTGAGGTCTACGCAACAAAAGCATGTGGTTATATTGAGAAAAAGACATAGTTTGGCTTATAATAAGTACAGTGGTTCCTAAGGTAATGTAACGTCATGTGACGTACGTCACTAGCGTAGCATACTTTACAACTAGCACACTATTTTGTTATTAAAATCAGGTTTCCCTCATATTTTCAAGGACTCAGTTTAAAAAAATTTCATTGACTCTTTAAGGACCCATAATGTTTTTTTTCTTGCCTCATTTGCTCTGCATTTTTGACACAAACCAGATTCAAATGTCATTTAGCTGGCATACATGAAGGAAGAGATGGAATGCAGGGAGAAAAAAAAAGATATGTATGTGATGATAAATAACACGTCATGTATTCACATATATCAAAACTACGTCGTCAGCTACAGAAAATAAGCCGTTGTTGCATTACGTGGAAAACTGTAACAATTTCATTACACACAATGGATTATATTTGAGGAAGTTTAAGGATGGATGGATGGATGGATGGATGGATGGATGGATGGAGGCACAGAGCAGCCTGAGGCGGTGTTGGAAAACACTCCAGTCAGATCTATGAACATTACAGCCTTTCCCGATCTGAAGCGTTTGTGTGTGTGTGTGTGTGTGTGTGTGTGTGTGTGTGTGTGTGTGTGTCAGTGTGTAAGCCTCAAGGTACTCAGTCCTCAAGACTTAACCACTTCTGACATCCTGCTGTGCTGCCATGGGAAATGCTCCACTCACATATTCACACACATACACACACACTCTCATGACTCTGCTGTGTGTGTCTGTATGTTGATCAACACATTAAATGTACTTCTAATGGAGATATCAACTGTTTAATTTTCTTTTTCTTTCCCATTTTCTTTAAATAAAATTAACCTTTATAAAAAAGAGACGGCAGGATTCTTATTTTTATCTGACAAAAGAATAAATAACAGAACACACAGCTGATGTAACAGAGGGGCGATATGATCATTGTGACTGCTGTAGAATATGAACATAACTACACATCTTATATGTTTTTCCACACAGCAGCAGCTCTCAGAGCAGCTCTGCTTCCACTATGTGTATTCTGCCTGAGACAGTCCTCCGTCTGCAGTGAGGGATCAACGGGCGACGGCATCAGTCAACACATGACAAGGTCAGACCTCCACNTTTCCACACAGCAGCAGCTCTCAGAGCAGCTCTGCTTCCACTATGTGTATTCTGCCTGAGACAGTCCTCCGTCTGCAGTGAGGGATCAACGGGCGACGGCATCAGTCAACACATGACAAGGTCAGACCTCCACACCACCAATATTTATGGAGCGGGATACACACAGTGGAGACGGATGGGACGAGGTGTTTTAACCCCTCACACTCACACACACACACACACACACACACACACACATACACACTCAGGAACTGCAGCTGGAAGTTTGGGATGAAAATTAGGTCTTTATCAGGAGATCGATTCATCTATTGATTATTTGTTCTGTAAATTAATCGACTGATCTGTAAAACTTCACATTTTCAATCAGCTGTCAGAACTGCTGTAAATTAATTTTCTGTCCATCAACCAATCAGTCAATAGACTTATTGTTTCACCACTTCACTTTACATTTTGTTGTACCCATTTTGGCGTTGAGGGTCATGATAACTCATTTGATGCTTTGGTATGTTCACTGACTGATCCACACATCTTTTCAATTGATATGTCAAGAGTAACTTTCTTGTAGAGCTGTGAATGTCCAGATGTGCATGCAGAAGGTCATGTGATGTGATACTAGCAAACAGCTGAGATACAAACCTGCGTGTCAAAAATTGACAGTTGTTCAAGGTGAAAGATGAAGATGAAAAAAAGCGAATAAGATTTTAGCTCAATAAAATGATAACATTAGAAGGGTGTAAGTGTGTTTTACTGATGATCTTTAAAACAATTAAATTACTTATTAAAAACTAACATGAAACTACATGTCTGTCGTTTGGCACTCACTATAAGGTTGCTTGTTTTTCTGATTAAGACGTAGCAACATCTGTGCCTGCAGCAGATTATATTGCAGCCATTAAAGGTCCAGTGTGTCGGATTTAGGGGAATATATTGGCAGAAAATGTAAAATAATAATAATGTTTTCTTTAGTGTATAATCACCTGAAAATAAGAATTGTTGTGTTTTCGTGACCTTAGAATGAGACGTTTATATCTACATAGGGAGGAGGTCCTCGACCACAGAGGTCACCCTGTTGCACCACCATGTTTCTATGGAAGCCAGAAACAAATAAACCAAACACTGGCTCTAGATAGGGACATTAAAGTTTTCATGTTTTTGAATCAGCCACCATAGTTAATAGCCTCTCTGCAATGAGAGTGTTGAAAAACTCGCTAAACACCTCTTGAACGTCTAAATCTTAAGTTATGAGAGAAAAAACGTGAGCTCACATAAGCAGGTGCTGGGCTAGTGGCCTGTCCCAGACATGCCAGACAGCTTAGGAGAAACACTGATTTGTAATGTGAAACTGCTGTATTCAGTATTATTTTACCTGTTCTTTTGTTGTTGTTTTGTTTTGGGGTTTTTTTTTGGAAAAGAGGACCAGGACCAGGAGAAGTTTCAGCTGGTTGCAGTCTGCAGTCCTCACCACTAGATGTCACTAAATCCCTCTAAATCTTTCACCCTGTCCCTTTAATAGCAGGTGCCAATGATTTAAAATAAATTGTGATGATGACATAAGCTGGCTTCTGTTTGAACAGAAAATCCTTAAAGTCGATGATCTCTGTAGTTTGACACAAGAAGGAAGCTCAGCAGGAGGTTGAACCCTGAAATACGGCAGTGTCGGTGTCTTGCTCTACACCCACTGAGCTCCACTGAACTTGTTCCTCCTCTCATATATAAACCTCACATCTCCTAAACCAGCTTTAAGATAGTGGTGACACTGTCCCTTACATATTACATTTCACAGATAAAAAATAAAATATCACTTTGAAAACCAAAACCATCAGCTATATCTCTTCACAACGCCCCCGAAACACATTCATATATCATTATTATCCAAATAAAACACGACTGTCTGCATTCTGCAATCATTACTGCCTCGCAAACGTCGTAAATTACTTCAAATCTCACGGCTGATTGAGTAATTTTACAGACTCGGCGGCCACTCTGCCCCACATAATTTCCAGATAAGCTGGTGAAATACCTCACAGCTAATAAACATAAAGTACATTTATCAGCACTACAGAAAACACAGCGTGACTGTCTGCGTCTGTGGGATAGGGCCCGGCTGATGTTAGGAATGAATTAGGTTGTGCAGATTAGCCGGGCTATCGGAGAGCGATCGTATTTCAGCGAGCTTATTCCAACGAGCGATTCGGCTCCGTTTCCTCCGTTTAATATATGGAGAGCATAGAATCGATAAGAGTAGAACAGCCAGCCATCAATCACGCGATGATAAGGCATGCAGAGCAGCTCTGCTTTTATGCACGTCAGACAGCAGGCGGTAATAAGAGGCTGTGTGTATGTATTTATGTGTCTGTGAGAGACAGAGAGGAAGGGAAACAGAGACAGTCGGAGTGTGACAGACAGAAAAGACAGAAGGCAACAAGGAGAAGTGAGTGTTTATGCACGTACTGCTGAACAGAGGAAAGTTACAGACTACGAAAATACCTCAAACAAAAACTATACAACATTTTCTCCAGTGAAAGACCCTTCAGCTGTGACAGCATTCATGAAAAAGAAAGCAAAACTATCTGTATATTCGTGTCCGTCTCACCTTAACGTGGTCGCGCACATGCACGCACAACGCAACATTTTTCAATGAGTCAAAGGTCCATTTATTATAGCTGGTCAAGCCACAAGCCATAATACTGTCATATTCAAAACAAAATGTCTTTTTTTATTCAAAACAACCACAAAAATACGTACTAAAATAAAACAAAATAAAATACCATTTCCATTTTGACATCAATTCAAATAAATACTCAAATAAAACAAAACCTTAAAACACCTTTCTTTTCATTTCGAACTTGGAACATGCCATTTTCATTCAATCTAGGCTCCTACTGCTGTTAAAGTATCCATAAGCGTATGCTTCAAAAGTGAAAGTAAAAAGTGCCGTCCTCACTAATAGCCAATCAGCGCATCGTTGGCATGGAGATGACAGCCCATTTGCTGACCAAACCAAAACACACAGTGAAGGAGTCAAGTGTTCAGCTTGTGGTCCACAAATAAGCGGCTCTTGCGGCTCATGGGCCGGATGCGGACTCAGGATTTCAGGTAAATAGGCTATATGGTGCTTGTTAAGGTTGCTGGCCAGTCAGTTTAGTGTGTACAGAGGCAGCATGTTTTCACTTCTAACTGCTGAGTTAAGGGTTAATTTCAACCAAACCAGAGTTGATGATTGTTGGAAAAGTGGAAAAACGAACTGAGGTGGGTTTTGTGAGTTTTATTTAGTTTCTGTCGACTTTGAACAAAGTGTGTTTTATGATAAAATGACTGTTTATTTAAATGGAGTCTGGTGGGTTTGGTGACAGTGATTTCAGGGCTGTTTCTGGTTAAACAAAAAGGATCTGACTCTTTAACACAAAGCTCTATCTCTGTAGGGATCCTTTCATAATGTTGTCAGACACTTAGAACAACAATCTGAGCCTGTCAGTGACAAAAACAAACACTGTTAGTGGACGTACATTGATGGTGTTTAGCATCAGAAACAGTTGGTTTTAGAAACCAACGTCAACAGTTGGAAGGAAACAGGATGTGATTGTCTGACCCCATTCTCCTCATGATGTAATTTCTGTGGCTTTAAAACAACATCATTCTGACTTAAGGCCCAGACACACCAAACCAACTTCAAAGAACTAGCACCGCAAAAGCTGATTGCTGCGTTGCCTCACGTCACCTGTGTCTCAGTGAAAAAGATGCACATGAATACACCACAAAGACTACAACCAACAGCCAATCAACACGTACAGTCTGTGCGTGCATGAGAGGAAATAACTCTCCACATCAGCAGACGGTGATCGTCTGTATTTTTCATTCAAAAGGGAAACCAGAGGACCCTCTTGGCGCCAGTTAGCCAGTTAGCACATTAACAACACAATCCAGCGTTGAAAGAACAGAGCATATTTACCGTACACCAGTGAACGACAACACAAACCATCAGGAAACGTTTCTGCTAAAGAGCTCAATGGATAAAGAAAAATAATCAGAACTTATGGAACACGTTAGTTTTTGTCTCACTCCCTCTGGACTTTAGCTCTTTGTTTACTTTCCTCACTTCCGTTTCTCTTCTCTTCAGAGTGACTTCATTCACTGGCAGGCTCCACCTCCACCAATTCAACATGCTGAATAAACCAAAAAAAAAGCTGCTGAGGGCAAATGAGGTACAATAGTGTGAGACACATTGCACCTACTAGGGCGGCAGATGCTTACCAGCGGGCCAACACTGACCAACGGCCGATGGTCTGCTTGGTGTATCAGGGCCTTAACAGTCATAAATTCACAAGGCTCATGTACGTATGCATTTGTTTTTCGACATTTTCTCATACAAATGATTCAGGTGTTTTTTTATGGGACAGTCTCCACATACCTGGTGAATATGATGCGATATTTTCCTACACTATTGCTTAGTAAAGACTGGCTGAACATACGATTAACAAAACTGAGACTCAAAATGCACTCTAAGAAACAGATGACTTCAAAGGACCCACAACTTTAAGATACTTCTGAGGAAGCAGAGCCTGAAATAAGTCAGTAGGGGCTTCCAGAGAAGACACATCTTTGCATTAGAAACACTCAAAGTTAAGGAAAAGTCAGTGAATCAGCTATCACAGAAGAGAACACTGCAGTTATATGACAGCCAGCACAGAGATTAACTTCCTGGCAAACACAATGTTAATCACAATATCATGAACAGCCTAAAAATTCAAATCCTGAATCACGAGGGATCTAAACATATTCTAAAGAGTAATCTTTGTTAATTTGTAACTTCAAGTCAAAAACATCACTTTAGTTTTCCAAAATAAAACTGTGACTGAGTCTAACCTGCAGATAACTAACCGTCACTAGTTTCCATAGTTTCAAACTCAAACTGTTAAATGGCGAGAGCAGCAGGTGGATTTTGGGATGTCTCAGCAGCTGTGGCCGGTGGCCTAAAAGGTTCTAACTCCCTGCTCTGATTAACATACAGACACACAGTGGGCTGCTTCAAAGCCACAGTGATCAGATTACCTGTTAGCATTAGCATATTAGCCTGGAGCACAGGGGTAGGACGGCCTCAGAAGCCTACCTAATATCATTTAGCTTTTAGCATTAGCATATTAGCGAGGTGCTAAGAGGTGTGCTGATACGGAGACATGACATTGAGGTTTGACATTGAGATCGTGTGTCGAGCTGCACTGATCAGAGGCGCGCGCACACACACATACACACGCACAGATGGGCTCGGGTTGATGAGACATGATCTGATCAAAGAGTCTTTGTAATAATGATGATCAAATTGTCTCCATTCAGACAGAGCCGAGAGAAAGTATACGGCTGTGTTCCCCAAGGTGTGTGTGTGTGTGTGTGTGTGTGTGTGTGTGTGTTTCCTCACCCCCTCTCTCTCTCTCTTTTGCTTTCTGTCTCTATTTTCCTGCACACACCTTTTATATTAAGCAATAAAACACAATTCTCCCTCTTCCCTCTTTTATTTCTGTCCCTCGTCTCACTCTTCTTCTCCTTCTTTATATTTCCCCACTCTCCTCCTTTTCTTCCTTTCACCTGGCTTCCCTCTCTTTTTTATCCACCCTCCTTGCTCTTCTTCTCTTTCTTTCATATTCAGTCCCTTTCATTCTTCACTCCATCCTCTGCTCTTCTTCCGACCTCATTTCCTCTCACATATTATTTTTCTTCCTCTCCTCCCGTCTACATATTGTCCTGTGTCTACACATACACAGATATAAACGGATATTTTAGGGGGTGTAGTGGTAGTTGATGAGGTGTGTGTGGTAGATGGGTAAGATGGGACACAGGGTTTCCCACACATTCATTTACATGGGACGGCCTGCCACGATTAAAACATCTGCCGCCATGTTTAGATTTTCTGTTTTTGGAACTGGACTGTTCATTAGGTGTGCCGTAGGAATAAAAAAAACCTTTGGTTATTATTTGTTCCACTGAAAGAGGGCACAGACGTAGCAGCAGAACAGAGACACAGTGAAAGTGAAACTTAACCACTGGTGCGTTAGGTCACAGCTGCTTCTCTCATCTACCGATCTGATCTGATCAGCTCTGATCAGATCGACTGATCAATCATTTCCCCAGTGCCTTAAACTTTGCTGCTCAGGAATAAAGAGTTCCAACTGTGCTGCATTCACTGCCCAACTAAAACCTCCCATAGCACACTGGAGAAATCTGTACTTGTCAAGTTGTTTTGGTGGTTTTTCTGACCATTAGCAGCTAGCTAAACATCAGCCCTCCAGGAGTCACTTCCTGATAGTAACACTTCAGGTTTGAAAGACGTGACTTCTGAATGTAGGCTTACCTGTAGCTAATGCTAGCTAGATCCAGACACTTCTATAATAAGACAACTTTCAAGTTACCAGAAGACCGGTTTCTCCGAATTTAACAGAATCTGGCCTCCTCCACCTGCACTCATGTAAAAAGCTAAATCTGCACTAAACTCCAGATGAGACAGCAAACAAGCCACATTCCAAACTGTCAAAGAAACAGAGCTTTACTGGGATTATTAACTGCACTGTAATATCTGTCTGGATCCTTCCTGACAAGATGATGACTGTGATCAACAGTTTTATAGTTTGTCTACCAAAAGACGACAAGATATCCTGTTTTCCAGTTATTCAGACAAGCGGATCCCAACTGGAAGGTTGCTGTCTAAAAGTGGGTGGCAGGTTCATTTTGAATAAACTGCAAGTGACTCACAACGTGCAAAGTACATGCGGACGGGCAGCGAGTGAGAACAAAAATATGGATTTTTATTTGTCAGAATAAAACAAAAGATGTGCAGTATCTGTGTAATATTTTGACAGTTCCTTTTATTTTGAAAGTCAGTGACACAAGTGTAACCTTTGACCCCGACGTGGAGGACTCCAGCCATGAAACTTTGCAGCCCGAGGATGAGGTGGCAGCCTACATGGAGTTCAAGACACCCGAGGAGGATCCTTTGGAGGTTTGATGGTGGTGGAAGGAGCATGCTAACATGTTTCCTAACCTGGCAGTGATTGAATGTTTTCACCATCCAGTCAAAGAGACGTCTCCTCCGCTGTATTTGGAATTCAAGAACGGAGAACCCAACAGGTGTGGGTGGGCGTGGCTTTGATTTTGACATAATGACGGGTAACAGGTACAGCGTTTTCAAAAATGGACCTGTGCAGGACTCTGATTTGAACTAATGACTAAGGAGAAATCTGGACCCCTATCTTTACCAGTTGGGAAACACTGGTTCTGACGTTTCTGTACGTTTTCACAGATAATCTGCATCTTCAGATTTCGTCAGTTTAGCATGGAGGTCGTCTAAGACCCTCTCACACCTCTTTATCTCTCCCTCTCTGTCTCTCCCCTCATGTTGCCACCAATAGTGTGTTGATGCTGGTAATGGGATTCAAAGGCCTGGATCGCCCATCAGACCCAATCAATAGGCCTTTCATTGGCCGCCATCTCTCAGCGCCTTACAAAGAGCAGCCTGTGTGTGTGTGTGTGTGTGTGTGTGTGTGTGTGTGTGTGTTAGCATCCTCTCGCCTCACTGATCTCCCCGGGGTTCCGGAAAGACCTGTGCTTATTCGCTCCACGCGCCCTAAAACACACATATAGACACACACATACACACACACACACATAGAAATATACACGCACACACACGCCAGCTGGACCAAATATTCAATTGGGAGAGCAGCTCCACTCCACCCACTGCTGCCCTGGAGCTGTGTGTGTTTGTGTGTGTTAGAGAAAGCAATATAGAGAAAGAGAGAGAGTAACAGAGTGTGCGAGTGTGTGAGAGAGAAAGAAATAAAAAAAACAAAAGAAAGAGACAGAGAGAGGGAAAGAGAGAAAAACAAAAAACAGGAATGAGAGAAAGAAAAATAAACCCTTAAAATTACATTTGTATAAACCCCTTTTCCTAACTAAGGAATGATTAAAGGATAAATCTGGTGAAATACGTTATTCTTACAAATCGCATGACTAAGAATTATCTACCAACCAGTGTAGTGTGTGTCTATAACCTGAAACACAACTCTGTACCATTGAGCTTCACTGTGTCACTAGATGACACGTTCCTTCATCACCATGAACACACACACTGCAGTTTAATTTGACTGAGTCCCACATACACCGTCCTGTTGACACTTATACTCACTAGAGCACCAAATGTGGATTAATACGCCGCTGAAAATAGTCCCCTATTTTTCCTCTACAGAGAAGAAACTCAGCTGTAGCTTGAGATGCATGAAGAAGCTGAGTTAAACAACATCTCAACGTGTGGCTCATCTGTTCTTTACACCTGTGTTCATTTCATTGACAAAACTATGTTCATTTTCTTCCAGGACAAAAACGAGACGATGACGAGCTACAAATAGATCTTGATAATAAAAACTAAGACAAAATCTATGTTTCATTTTCACTGACGAGACGAGACATGAAAATGTTATTGGCAGACGATTGGACATTGAAAGCTGAGAACGGCCGTGCTTGTAATTATCTTCAGATGCAGCATGAGGAACAGGCTGGTAAACTCCAGTAAATAGTCTGCACCATGATGTTCCGCTAGCCAGCAGAGACAGTCAGAGTGGAGCAGCGTCAGCCGTTGGTGCGAGTTGTGAGCTGTAATTCAGCAGTAAATTATCAGCCATGTGTGTCTGACTGTGGATGGTGGAGCTGCTGAATGGATTCGTGGAGTTTGTTAGCTGCAGCGGTGGCTGTTAGCAGCTAGCTCTGCTTGTTTATCGCTGAACGGCAGTGGAGCAAGCGGCCACCGGCCACCAAACTTCAGATCAGTTGATCCCCATAAGACTGCACCCAAATCCGGACTGTCTCGAGAAGGTTTGTGGGTTGATGGTGTTTGACAGGCAGGTAGGAGGCTCAGTTATCTGAGAGTGTAGCTGTGTTGTAAGTAAACAATCTGAACTCAGATCAGTTTTCTCTGACAGAGATGAAAGTTTAGTTTGAATCACCAACTCTGTGAGAGGACACCAGTTTAAACCTCCAGACTAACATGTTGCACATGAAGAGAGAAGTTATGTTTCTGCTTCTTAACAGTCACATGGATAAGTCAGAGTTTACAATGAACCTGGGGACAAATCCTAGTTGGCTCACATTAGTTATTTGTTGAGAGCAGAAATACAGAGATGTTGAGCTTTTCAAATGATGATCAGTAAGTGTCTGCTCGTAAATCAGCCCTTAAACCTGTCACACACTGCTGGAGACATGACACACACATTATTTTATACAACCTGTCACCTTGATTCTAATTTCTGAGACATGAATCAGCCTCACTGAACTAGTTTAAAGATTAAAAAAATATATAGAAAACATCAGGACTAAACACTGACTAAAACGATTTGATTTTTTGTCGACTAAAACTATGAAGGATAAAAATGAGTACAGTGTGAGTAAAACTAACAAGAATTTTCGTCTCAAGACTAAATGGAAAATAGCTGTAATAACACTGCTTTACACCTGATTTAACAGTTGTTTTTCTTTATTCGGACAAGTCTTTAGAGACAGATTAGGACATTGTCGGGGTTATGGACGTTTCATTTGTTGCCACAAAGACCAGACTTCAAAACCACGCAAAGACAAACAGAGCAAGGGGGAGGAGGAGCCTCCGAAAGACAAACAGAAATTAGGATATTTACATATTTTAATTTAGCAGGCACTTTGTGAGCTTTGGTTAAGTTCAGGGAAAGACTGTGGTCTTAGTTAAATACTGAAAGAGTCAACAATGGTTTGAAGCATGAGACGTGTTAACTTATCAAAACTACAATATTTCCCCCAACCCTTCGCCAAAGTGTTTTAGTCGCCCAAACCTAACAACACATGGGACTCAGGATGTGAACCCCACTGTCCAACTCGTCCTCCTTGTGAATTCTACAGGACAAAAATGTCAAAGTGCCAGAACGGGAGCAGCAGTGCCAGTGATCATAATCGAGTCAGAGGTTAAATTTCCTCAGAAATGTCTTCAGCAGAGCAGATGAGTCAAATGTAAACAGAGAGATATAAGACAGAGAGAAGCAGAGACAGATATGGAGACAGACAAAGAGAAAACCTGCCTCTCTGCAGCAATCAACAAAACACACACACACAATTATACAGCCAAGCAGACACTTATAACTACAAAGTGTAAGTGTGACTATCGACGCAGACACACAAACACAGAGTCAGTTAGCTAACACGCTATCAACAGCGCAGCAGTTCAAAGTCCTATTAGCGATGCTTTTTCATCCTCGTGTGCTTTATTTAACGAGACGCGCCAATTAAGAGCCCGGAATTCTAATTGAAGCTAACCGCCGCTAACGTTAGCACTGCTGGCACCCACAACAAAGTCAACACGTGTAAACAAACCAACAAACAAACACACACACAGCAGAAATAAATATCTGGATAAGACAACTCAGTGTGTGTGTGTGTGTGTGTGTGTGTGTGTGTGTGGATCCGTGTGCATGATGCTGTTCTTCAGGGACGGATATGGAGATGCTGATTTGGAAATCTGTCTAGGAACATGCAAATGTATGCAAATAGCACCTCTGTGTGTGTGTGTGCGTGTGTGTGTGTGTGCGCGCGCGCGCATGTGTGTGTGTGCAGCTAAAACACATGCCTACTGTTGTGCATATATGTTTGCATTTGCACGCTTCTATGCAAATACAATCTGTTTGTTTGTCTTAGTGTAAGAAAGAGTGTGTGTGTGTGTGTGTGTGTGTGTGTGTGTGTGTGTGTGCGTGTACACACCAAGCATTGTGCATCAGTTGGTTTCTACATTCACATGTGATGTCTGTGTGTGTTCATGTCTCATTTCCTTGTACTCTTGAATGCATTTTTGATGAGTGCTTCTGTGTGTGTGTGCGTGTGTGTGTGTGTGTGTGTGTGTGTGTGCATGTGTGAAGCCCATATGTTTGCCATAAAGAGTGTGAGTAATCGCCAAAGTGCTTCTCATCCGTGTGTGTGTGTGTGTTCACACACTCAGTGATCTATAGGCGGCGGGTTGTTTTAGAGGATGTGTGTATAAATTAAAGAAACACGAGGAGAGTTATTTGATTTTTTTCTATTTAGCAGAATAAATAAATGAAGACAGAGAGATAAAAAAGAGACAAAAAAGCCAAGAAGAAAAAAGAAAAAGAGGAGAGCAGATGGTGAGAAAATAACAAACAGATAAAATGGCAGCAGAAAGAAAGAAAGAAAGAAAGAAAGAAAGAAAGGATGAGAGGAGACGGTGAAACAGACGGAGGAAGAGAAAGAGACGCAGATGAAAACAAATTGGAACAAAAAAAGAGGAATCAGGATAAAAGCAGTGAAGATGAAATGGGAGTTGGTCTGTGTTCATCCCTCAGCTCACTGTTATTTTCCCATCATGCCTCTCTCTCTCACATCATCGCTCTGTGGCTGCAGGATGCAGTAACTGCTGACCTTTGACCTTCACAGGAAAGATCTGCACCTCCCTGTTAACCTCAGTACTTTCTACTTTTCTAATCCTTCTCTTTATCTCAGAGGCAAATATTGTTCTTCTGACTCCACTACATGTATTTACTTTGCAGATTTAGATTAATACAAAATGTAAATCAACCAGTATGTTATAGTATATAATTCATATTACATTTGTTTCACAGACATGAGGAGCGTCTTCATTCTTTTATCTTTTGTATCGTCACTATATGTATTCCTGTATACTTGTTCTTGGCTCTGTGTGCACTGAGAGCTGCTGTGTCCTCATACTTGGACAATAAAGGTGAAGCTCCTTCCTCACTAAATAAAAAACACACAAACACCTACTAACAGCAGGAAATACGGCTGGGTGATAAAAAATAAAAAATATATTGTGATACACGATATATAGCTCGATATTTTGAAATCTCCTCTAAACTACCGCAGATCAGTAAAATACAAAATTAATTAATAAACTACAGTTACAATAAAGTGAATTAAAGTACTGTTGTAATAAATTGACATAATAAAGATAAATGAAGTACTCTTTTCATAGATAAAGTACTGTCATAATAAAGTTAACTGAATTAAAATAAAGTATTGTTATAATGAAATAAATCAAAGCAGAACCACTGGTGCTTTTATTTTGAACTAGAAGTGTCTGGTCAACAGTCAGCTGTTAGTAGTTAACGGAAAGTTAAACTGTTACAGCGACACCATTAAACGGGGGTTTATAGAACGGGGTCCCAACTCCAATGCTGTATCCTGGTCTCTTCATACATCCATGACTGTCCTGTTGCTCAAATTACAGACCGTACTTCTGTATTTTTACATGCTGCCACTCATGCTGCCACCGTAGACACACAGAGAAAAGAAGCAGAGCAAGGGACAGTCCCGCCCCTTTCTCTCTCTCAAACTCGGACCAAACTCAGATCAAACAGCAAAACAAGGCAGTGCTGATCACATATATAAATCAAGATTGTATGACTGCGCTGCCTGTTTCTTACCTAAAATGTTTTACAAACATATTTTTGTGTTGTGTTTAGCTGTAATAGTGAGAATCTTTGTTGTTAGTTAGTTTTGTTGTCTGTTCCTAGCTCACAGTAAGAAAGCTTTTATGTGCTCGGCTCCTCTCAGTCAGAATAACCTGCAAAAAGAGCTGAAGCTACATGAACAGTTCTCTCCGCCTGATTGTAAAGCTCTCATAAGTACAAGGATGAACGAGTCAGTTGGTTCTTGTCATTGTGTGTAGGTGTTCTAATATTTCTACATGTTACTGTGAATATTTCATGTTTTTGTATTGTGTTGTTTTTTGGCTGTAACTTTCTGTGTGCTGCTGTCTTTGCCAGGTCTCCCTTGTAAAAGAGACTGTTGATCTCAACAAGACTTACCTGGTCAAATATGGGTTAAATTAAAAAACAAATAAATACATTTGTACGCAGGAAGTGGGCCCCATACTGTTTCCTGCACATTGAAAACAGATCAAATGCTAAAACTAAGCAGCGCTGATTAAATATAAACTGATATTCTGTCACTGAGTTGATTATTTCTCGCCTCAAATTGTTTCGGGAACATGTTTTAGCTTACTGTTTAACTGTAATATAAGATCATCGGCTGCCACTGATCTGGACGTGTTCGTATTAATTTTAATTTTAATTTATATACTTTGCAGTATATAATACTATATACTTTATTAATCCCCCTGAGTGGAAATTCAATTTTTTCACTCCGTTGTCATTAACACACAGGTCGGAAATACACACACATGCACAAACAGGACCTATACATACACAAAGTGGAGAGATGTCATGGCCTTATGTCAGCCACCAGCGGGAGCATTAATTGGTCTGGTGCGGCGCAGTGCATTCTGGTAGTTGTAGGTTTTCTCTCTCTTTAGCAAAAAAATAGTCCTTTGTCTCTGATTTATTTGGTTCAGTTTGGTCCAATTTCAAAAGTATTTGCATCTTTCTGCTGCAGAGACGTCCGAGTTTTATTAAAAGGCCATCTTTCTATCAGTGAAGTACCTCTTTAGATAGGGTCCATGTTCAAACAGGTGAGAGTGGCAGGTGAGGTGTGTGTGTTTGTGTGCGTTTGTGTGTGGGCATTTCCATATGCATGTATGCAAATATGTGCTCATACATCTGTGTGTGTGTAATTAACATGTGATTGTAGCACTCGTACATTTATACCTGAATGTATATGAGCTTTGAATGTGTGTGTGTGTGTGTGTGTGTGTGTGTGTGTGCTGTTGTCTTGGTGTCTGTTTTTTCAGATGTTTACAGAGTGAGGACATTTTGTCCAGCGGGCTGCTTGAGGGTTGAGACTTGGTTTTAAGTTTGGTGTAAGAATCGGGTAAAGGTTTCTGTGAGGTGTTCAGGGACTGTGTTATGTAAATGAGGGTCCTCGTAAGTATAAAACAACATTAGTGTGTGTGTGTTCTCACCAGGTGTGTGTCCAGGTACACCCTCAGGCTGTCCAGATCCTGTCTGGGCTGCGTCCAGTTTTCGGTGCTGTCCAGCGCCTCCTGCAGCCACGAGATGAACCCGTCCAACTGCTGCACGAAACACTGGGGACCAGAGAGGCACAGGGACACGAACAGAGGCAGGATTTAGAAAATTTAAAAAATATATAATATAATAGCAGCATGAATAAACACCGCTGTCCAGAGCCTGCTGGAGTCACATCAAAACAACACAACACATACAGGAAACACTGCCGAGGACGGAGAGAATGATGGAAAGCGTAAAAAAGAAAAGAATACAGTTGGAGAGTCGAAAGAAGAACAAGGTGAGAAAGAAATCCAACAGGTAACGGCATTCAACAGGAAGAGAAACAGAGCAACAGATTGGAAGGAGGAGAGGATGAGAGAAGAATAAAAACAGAGGAGAGGAGCGGCTGGACGGTGTTTCAGAGCTGATTCCAGATGAATTAATTCAAGGACGGAAAGAGAACAAAAACGAGACCCGCAGGACGTAACAGGTAAACACACATTAGGATAAATACAGAGGGAAGAGGAGAAAGAAAGACGGAGCCAGAGATAGCAGGGAGGGAAATAACGGAGGAGAGGGAAAGATGGAGGAAGAGAAACAGAGAGTGGAGGGGCAGAATAAAAAAGAGAAGAGACTGAAAAATGGATGATGAAAGACGAGAGTGAAAGAAAAAAATACAAGAGGCAGGGAGGGAAAATGTTTAGAGACAAATCCCAGAAAGAAACAGAGAAATATAAATACAAAAGGAAAAGAGGAGGAAAGAAAAGGTGGTAAGAGACAGAAAAAGAACAACAAAAAAAGAAAAACAAGAGGATGAGACGAGAGAGCAAACACTGTAGAATAAAAACGGAGAAAGAAACTGATGCAAAGGAACAAGATGAAAAATACAAGAATAAGAAAACAGGACTGAGGGACAGAAAGAAAGAAAGAAGGAGACAGGCGGATAAAGAGAGACACTGGGATGAAGAGGTGAAACCAGAATGAGAAAGAAAGAGATACAGAGGCAGATAGAGTGGTATAAATGACACTGGAGAGTTGACCATGTATGTCTCCATCACTGGAAGGTTGCCCTTCGTAAGAGCACGCAGACAGACGGACAGAGAAGAAGAAGGAGAGAGGAAAAACAACGGAGGGAGAGAAGAAGAGCGCTCGTTGCTTGGTGGACAGCTACTGCCATCTGCTGGCTGAGAGGGGGACAGATGAAGAGATGGAGCTCAGAGCTGAGACTTACTGACTCAAAGACGCACAGAGACAAATTTTAAATCATATTTAACTGTAAAAGAGCAACACGTGAGCTAAACATCCTGATTTCTGTCTTTTCTGCTTGATGTAAAATGTTGAAAGAGCAGTAAAAGATCAGCAGTGAAAAAGTATCCGATTCCAGTATTGATTTCTGCCGTTAAATCCACTTCACTCCTGACGAGGAGCAGAGGAGACGGCTTAAAGGAGGAGTTTAGAGCTTCAGTCATGAAGGAGAGATGGAGGTGAAGAGGAGGGAAAGAAAGAGGAGTTTAAACTGTCATTCTTAAAAGGAGGTGTTAACACTTGAGAGAGATGATCAGACAAAGGAGAAGAAGTGATTTTAAGATAAAACAAAAGAGGAAAGAAAGATTTAAGACCTTTAATATGAGCAGCAGGTTTTGTTTCTGCTCAGTCTGTTAAATTATTCACCTTTAAACTAACAAAAGAGACAACCAGTGTTTCCTTCTGTCCTGCGAAGCTAAACCTGCTGATCACTGCTTTAAATGTGAACGCCAAAAATGTAAAAACAAGACATTATTGTTTTAGCAGCAGTTCACATTGGAGTCCTGTCCTCATGATGGAGTTTCAAGATTTATTATAAGGTGCAACATGGACGTAAAAAAGCTCTAGTGTTACTGAAAGGTGGATCTTTTGGAGGGTTGATATCAATCTGTTTACAGTATTTGTTTTTCGAATGCAAGTAACCATATTAGCAGACTCATTAGACTATTCATCTCTCTGCGCCTCTGTCGTAAAAACTACAAGAATAAAATATGAAACTTCTCTTAAAGGAAACAATTTTAGTGAATATATCTGCAAAACTTTAACAGACAAAGAGTTTCATTTACTTTGCCTAAAATATCCACCGCTCATTGAAATTAAAGCTGTGATTAATATTTTTATGGTCATGAAAGGCAGTGACAAACGAGCATCGTCCATAACCATAAAGACATGAGTCCTGCTGTAAAAATCACCGTCACAAACATGAGTTATTTGATCGTTTCCTGATCAGCCGCCTGAAAAACTACTGGGTTGACTTCAGGGACAGACTGTGGTCGTGGCTGAGAGAAACCAAAGTCAACAAGTCTCTGGTGTCAAAGTCACACACTTTGGTGACCCGTCCAAGTTATGTTTCCCACTGCCAGACATAGGTACAGTTTGTTTTCGGATTAAAACGTACGATATGTAGTTTTCTACTGCTGGCGGTCTCTAAATCAAACCAGTAACAAAAGATGAAGCAATTCCTTCAGTGTTAATTGGTCAGAGAGGTTTTTTTCCAGGAGCTGAATTATCTGTAAAGGTATTTTCCAAAACAAATACACCAGCTGATTTAAACTGGTAAAAGCACTGAGTAAAGCAGTTTCATGTCAAAAATCTGTGTTTCTTCAGTGCTGTTCAGCACAGCAAAGACTGGAGACAAGCTGTCGCTAATGTTTGCTCAGCTTGTTTCTCAGGTAACTTCAGAATCTTTCATGTGGTTAAAACATAAAGTTAAAAACAACCAAGATCTAAAAGTGTATTGTAAAAATTTGGCTTTAAACTGGAAGAACGGTAAAGTTATGAAAGCTTCTGGCAGACAACACAAAGGTATCTTGTACCTTGTATGTATCTGTGTCTTGTAAATGCACAACTCAAAAAACATGTAACACTGGTCCAAACGTTATGAGACATTTAAATGTGGAAATGTTACCTAATATATTGTTAAACAAATGGGACGACAGTCAAGTCTCATACTGAATGTAAATATTAGAGAGCTGACAATAAGGCGTAGCTCCAATTTCATTTCAAAATGAGAAGAAATGAGTTTGCAAATTTAATGTATTGAACAAATAAAAAAGAGGAAACATTTGTTGTCACTCCAAAAATCATTGCATCATATTAAATCAAACTATACATGTCCGACAAAGTCAGAAGACTGAGCTAAAACATGTACTTGTTGATTTGTACTTGTTTAATTAAATCTATTCTGCATCTTGTATGAGCCGTTTATGAACCTTTGAATTAAAATAAACTAGAATCACCACCCTGTGGTTGTATGACTCCGCTCACCAGCCCAGTGTCTCTGACAGTCTCCATCCATGTCAGTGAAAACATGGATGCTTCACACACAGAAGATCTATACAATCAGCACAGTGTCAAGATTAGAGTCACCAATTCAGTATCTGACCAAATGTCTCCCCTTCTGTTCCTGAGATATGACGTTAAAACATGATGATGTCACAGTCAAGCTGACCTTTGACCTTTTGACCTAGTGCATAAATTCTTGAGTTACGGACAAAAACATGTTTTGTGAGGTCACAGTGACCTTGACCGTTGACTCCTAAATTCTAATCAGTTCATTCTTGAGTTTAATTAGACGCTTGTGCAAAATTTAAAGAAATTCCCTCAAAGTGTTCTTGAGAGTCACGAAACGAGATGGTCACAAGGTCACAGCGACCATAACCTTTGACCAGGGTTGGAAATCAGCACCAGCCCCTAGCCAAATGCTAGTATAACATGCAAGTGGCTGCCGGATTTTCTTCACTAACCAGCCAAAAAACACAACGGTAATCTATTGAGTGGCTGGTAAATTTCGGAATCCACCAGCCACAGTGGCTGACAGGCAAAACAGTTTATTTCTAACCCTGCCTTTGACCACAAAAATCTAATGGGTCCGTCATTGGATCAGAGTTGATGTTTGTGCCAAAAAAAAAGTTCCTTAAAGCATTCTTGAGATATTCTTCTCACAAGAATGATTTGGATGAGGTCACAGTGACCTTGACCTTTGACCACCTAAATCTAATTGTTTTATTGTTGAGTCCAACTGGACATTTGTGCCAAATTTAAAGAAATTGCCCCAAGAATGACTTGGATGATGGGGCCATTGTTTAGTCCAAGTAGATGTTTGTGCAAAATTAGAAGATATCCCCTTAAGGCGTTCTTGAGATAACCCTTTCGCAAGAATGAGACAGACAGGGTCACAGTAACCATTACCTATGACCTTTGACCACCAAAACCTAATCATTTTATTGTTGAGTCCAAGTGGCTGTTTGTGCCAAATTTGAAGAAAATCCCTCAGGGAGTTCTTGAGATATCCTGTTCACAAGAATGACTTGGATGAGGTCACACTGACCTTGACCTTTGACCACCAAAATCTAATTGGTTCATCATCACTGTATCCAAGTGGATGTTTGCGCCAAATCTGAAGACATTCCCTGGAGCATTCCTGACACATCGCATTCAAGAGAATGAGACGGACAGACAATTGAAAACCTGATGCCTCAGTCCACGGCTACATAATAAAAAGTATCTGTCTGTTGTATATTCCACCAGTCTGTGGGTTCAGTCGGCGCTCTGCAGGCGGAGACGCCTCCACAGAGAAAACAAACCACACAAAGGTCAGCGCAGAGCTGCAACCTGAAGTTTATGTAGTCTGGATACCATCCAGCTCCAAAGAGCGCACGAGCAACACAAAGAGACACAGGGAGGTAATTTACATAAAACTGAAGACATACAGCAACGTGAGCGCCGAAATTCATTGTTTCCAGTCAGACCTGAAACATCTGGTGTGAATAACAAGTGTAACTGTGACTGCAGATCATCAAGAAGACAATCCTAATATTTTATACATCCAGCCTTGTTTCATATCTTTCACTGAGAGCTATCTAGAAAACTAATGGCAGAGTGAAGGAGGCTGCGGAGAAGAAGGTAAATCTGATGGAAATTACTTGCCACATGTGTGCATCCATCCTTTCACCTCGCCGACAAATCGCTGTATCGAATCTTACGTGTGTGTGTGTGTGTGTGTCTTCATATGGGGATAGGTGTGTCTGCTCGCCTGTAATGATGAAACGTGTGTTTGTGCACACCTTATATGCTTCAGTGGTGTCTATGTGTTTGTGTACAGTTATAAAGTGTGTGTGGGTGTGTGTGCGTGTGTGTGTGTGATAGAAACCTTGACCGATTGAGCGGCAGTATGTTAATTACAACCGTGACCCTTAAAAAAATGAAGAAAAAAAAAAACATCGATATGATTCCGTCCATCTCTCCGCCGCTCGTTATGGAAGAGAGATGGAAATCAAAAGTATTGATGAGACGAGAGGAGGAGGAGGAAGGGGAGGAAGAGAGGAGGAGAGGTGAAGAGAGCCAAGGGAAGGAGATTAAGGTAAGGGAAGGAAAGATGAGAGGAGATGGGACCAGAGGAAAGGAAAGATGACTAGAGGAAAGGAAAGGAAAGGAAAGGAAAGGAAAGGAAAGGAAAGAGCACTAAGGATGAAGGAGTGAAGGAGGAGAGGAACAGACTGAGATAAAATGAGAAAAGTGGCGAGGAGTCTGAGGACGTGAGATGAGGAGGTTAAACATGAGAAGAGGAGAAACGCTGTGAATTAGAGAGAGAAAGAGGAGAGAGGAGGAGGAAGAGGATGTGGGCGTGATCAGCGGCGTTGGTTTGGATATCGACCAGCATGCACTGGGGCTGCTTATGGCTGCTTTGATGTCTCTAAACCAGTGAGGCTCCTGAGGGGCAGAAAGGCCTGCTGGGAGCTGAAACGCCTGATCTGATCCTCTGCCGCCTGGATAACCGCTCTGATATCTGCTTCATCTCTTCCTCCTGTGGTTCGCCTCTTCACCGCCGGATAATTACCGTTCAGCTGACGGGGCTTTCTGAAGGACGATGCTGATCGGTTCGGACTCAAACTCCCGACAGACGATGTTCTGCCTCCATGATTAATATGTTACAGGCGAGAGGTCGGATTCTCGTGCGCCGAGAGTACGAGACAAACACAATATAAAGACAGAACTGCTGCTGGAGTGCGAGCAGCAACGTGTGCTCATAATTTTATAATATTACAACTTCATTATTTCATATCATGGGGAGGGGGGGGTACCTTGAAATACTTCAGTGTAGAGCCTCACCGGTGAAGCAGCCAGGCGAATATAAAGGGTCAATATGACGACTGTTTATATATGTTATCGGCTGATATGTCACTCTAAGATTTTTACAATTATTGATATCAGCCTCAAAAATTCATTCAGTCAGTAGTAGAAAACAACTAAGTACAGTTACTTAAATACTGTACTGAGGCACAATAGTGAGATTTGTGCACAGACATGACATGACATTACAAGACAAGACATGACAAGACGACAACATAAGATAACACAAGACATGACATGACAAGACATGACATGACATTACAAGACAAGATAACACAAGACATGACATGACAAGACATGACATGACATTACAAGACAAGACATGACAAGACGACAAGATAACACAAGACATGACATGACAAGACATGACATGACATTACAAGACAAGACAAGACAAGACGACAAGATAACACGAGACAAGACAAGATAACACAAGACAAGACATGACACGACACGACAAGACATGACAAGACGACAAGATAACACAAGACAAGATAACACAAGACATGACATGATATGACATTACATGAAAAGACAAGACATGACAAGACGACAACATAAGATAACAAGACAAGATAACACAAGACATGACAAGACAAGACAAGACATGACATGACATGACATGACAAGACAACACAAGACAAGACATGACAAGACAACACAAGACATGACAAGACATGACAAGACATGACATAACATGACAAGACGACAACATAAGATAACAAGACAAGATAACACAAGACAAGACATGACAAGACAAGATAACACAAGACATGACAAGACATGACATGACATGACAAGAGATAAGTTAATTCTTTATTCGTCCCACAGCAGGGACATTTCCAACATTAGAGCAGCAGAGGGACGGAGTGCAAACAGGAAGCATCAGTAGAAAAAAACATAAATCAATATATAAGCAATATGTAAGTACATATCAACAGTCTGAATAACTGATTTCACATTATTGACCGACGGATGTTTTTCAATTTAATTTTAAATTGAATTCTACTTTCACTACATTTTGGAGGCAAATATTGTGCTTTTTATTGAACTACATTTATTTAATAACTAATGTTACTTCACAGAATCAGATGATTAAAACAATATCTTAATCAATAAATAAATTCTTCTATATTATTAAAGATTATTATTGATGAATCTACCCAGGCGTGTATACAGTAACTAAAATTAGGTCCACCTTTACCAGCTGCAACACTAAAGTGATGAACACATTAATGCATCAATAATTATAATCCAATAAAAAATATATACTAAATATATACAATGACTCGTACTTTTGGTACTTAAAGTATAATTTGATGCTAATACTTTTGTAGTTTTACTTAAAGCTCTAGTGTGTAGGATTCAGGGTCATATATTGGTGAAATAAGGAAATAAATTATAATGAGTGTGTTTTCTTTAGTGTATAATCAGCTGAAAATAAGAATTGTGTTTTTGTTACCTCAGAATGAGACGTTTATATCTACACAGGGCTATGTTTCTACAGTAGCCCAGAACGGACAAACCAAACACTGGCTTTAAATGAGGACATTCACGTTTTCACGTCGACCACTGTGGTTAGGAGCCCCTTGACAATGAGCAGCGTCGGGTAAACACTGATTTTTTTTTTTTTTTTTTTTTTTAAGTGAAGCTTTATTCAGTGTTTTTACTAGTTTGAGATTCCCCTTAAAGTCTGAGTTAAGGCTTCCTTAAAATAAAAAACACAACACCCTTAAGTCTTTTCCTTAAGGTTTTCTTAAAATGTTCACTTCAGTATTTAAGGTTTACTCTATATCTTGGTCTTATACTTAAGAAATCCCTTAAAGTTGGTTGAACAGTTGCACAAATAACCTTAAGTTAAGATTTTCCTTAATTTCCAAGTAAAGGCTTCTTTAAAATAAAAATTTTAAAGGAAGGAAGGAATTCTAACGAGAAGAAGTTTCAGCTGGTTGAAATCTGCAATTCATTGCTAGACACCACTAAATCCCCCTAAACCTTACACACTTCTCCTAAAAGTATATTTTAATGCTAATATTTCTGTACTTTTACTTAATTACATGGTTGAATGCAGGACCTTGGACAGTGTAATTCTGCACTGTGGTACTGTTACTTTTATAAAAGATCTTAAAATATGTAGCTGTTTGTCATGATGACAAATTAAATCAGATGTTGTGCTGCTTTTTTAAAAAACTCTGTTTATTGTTATTTATTTGTGCTGATGAGACTGAAAACATCTTTATCTTCACGTGAACTTAAAGTCTGCCAAATTCCCAACTTGGTTGCCCAGTAAGAGTTTCTACAAGTCGAGACAATCAAAGACGTGTCCTGTGAAACATCTTGTTTTCACGCTAGCTGTTAGCTGTGAGGTAACGAATAGCTTGAGGCTAACAGAATCAGTTGGTTTTAATGGGAAATGCTAACAGTTTTTTGATGACTGAAGCAGCTGGTGAAGGTAAAATTATAAATTTTCTGAGCAGAGTTCAACAAACACGTCAGAGGACTGAGGTGAGACAGTTAATTTCCGCAGCAGGTGAAGTTATTGGTTTGACTACGTGAAGATGTCACACCAAACGCTGCACTGCTGGGCCGAAACGAAGGAACTTGAGGGGAGGAGAGTTTGATTAGAAATTCAGTAAAAATTATTTTTAATAAAAAACATGGAGCCAGTGCAGCTGAGACAGGACTGCAGCTTCCTGCAACTACATTTATATTTTTTCTGCTTTCATTTTCTTTTTATTCCCAGTTTTTATTCATTATTCAAGCTGACGTCAGCGTGATATCTGATGGGAATCCTAATAAACAAACTACCACCTGAAAACTTAAACTTGCTTCCAATAAAAAAAGAAGGAAGGAAATAAAGTAAGAAGAGCGGGAACAACAGAGATGTGAAGACGAAAGATGGAGAGAAAGAAGAAGAGAAAGAGAGACAAGGCCGTTCGTCACACCTGACTGCGTCCCTGAGATCATCGCTGGGAGACCCCTCCACCACCAGCTGTCTGTTGCCGTGGGGATAAAGCCGGCTCCTAAGCCCCACAATGTTTTTTATGTTTAACATATTCATATATGCACATTACACACACACTGACCTGTCTGCTCGACTGTATTACTCACTGCATCTCTGTGACAGAATGTCGCTGTACGAGACTTATATTGTAAAATCATACAATTTAAAAACCTATTTGACTCCTTCTCAAAATAAACGCAGCAGGTTCCAGTGTCTTCTTGTAACAGTGGACAATTTTGCAGCTTTGCTTCAACTAAAAAAGCTGAAAAGATTAGAAACTGTGAGAGAAAAGCGCAAAAATATATTTTTGTTCAAAATAGAGTTAAAAATGTCACTTCAAAAATCAGTTACCAACATTTTCAGTACAAAAATATCTTTCTGCTTTTTAAAATTCTGTTAAATCTGTATTTTATATGTTTAAGTTTTTAAATTGCCACCAGCTATCAGCAGTGAAATCATAAAGTATTTACTGGGGCAGTGTTTCCTCAGACTCAGACTTTTGGACTCCACTGTCTGAAAACAAATGTACTTTCTGCATCTCAACTTGCTGCCTGTCAGCTTTACCTTCTCCTTAACCTGTTTATCTATAGAAACACCTCCTCCTCCTCCTCCTCCTCCATCTTTCTCTTATTTTCCTATTCTCTCTGCTGTCGGTGGGCGTCCCTGCCCCCCCACCGGGCCAATCAGACGAGTGTTGATCCGAGTCTGTTGTCTGTCTGTCTCCCACTGCTCGCAGATAGGCCGGCGTGCCGCAGAGCCGCCAAACACACAGACACCTCACACTGAGGACGCCGACGCTGGCCCAGACAGCACATACAATGTGATCACATGACGTGTAGGACACTTATCTAACTGATGGACTGTTTGTCTCTCCGTCTGTCTGCTTTTTTCCTCACTTGTGTTTTCAGGACATTTCAGTGCACTTCAGGAGCCACATCCCACACAGCTCAATTAGGAAAGTCGGGTTCTGCCTATATGTTTATTTCCTGCGTCTGTCTCATAAACTTTCATGAAACAAGCCGCGGAGTTACGTGATGTGGACACAGATTATGTGAGGGGATGAGGAGGAGGTCAAGGTCAAGATGGGGAGGAAGAAGTACGGGATAAAATATTCAAGTCCAGCAGCAAAGGCAGAATTCACAACTAGGAAACAGAGAGGAAAAAACAGGAAATAGTAAATGTTTCTCATAATGTTTTAGGTTTGTTTCATACAGCGCAGTTTAACTTGTGAATTAGACAATGAAAGTGTTGGGGGGGGGTTTAAACAATCATCTGTGCAGCACAGCAGTTGTGAAAGAAGCAGTTAATGTCTGGTTCACACTACACAACATTTCTACGTCACATTACGCGATAGTGGAGTCAAAATCGTGCAGCACCATACGCAAACATACAAGTCACTGAATCCGCCACAACAAGTTCCTGCAAATGTTTCACAATAAAAGCCTTTTTAGAAAATGAAGGGGTTCTCTCAGCTGAAGTTATAATGGGCTTTTAATTTTTAACAGATACAGGAAGTGTTGAGTTTGAAATGAGGGCACCAAAGCAACAGGACTGAGACCTTCTTGAAGAGGTGGTCTCAGTCTGGTTCCAAAGGAACTCTGGTGCGGTTGGTTTGTGGTGAGAAGGTGTTCCGACCTGGATGTGAAGCAACTGCAGTCACATGACACATTGTTTGGGTTAAACATGAGCATGTTACAGTCCTGGAGGATTATTAATGTGCACCTCCTCCTGTACTGCCTTAATATGCACATTCAGCACATCCAATGCATCAAAACATTGTTTTCTAGTTGGAGCCGCGCCTCGTTTTCAAACTGTATGGTTTGACTAAAATGAACAATGACAGCAATATAGTCCACGATGAGCAGCGCTAAAATCAACCTGCGTAGTTGTCCCTCCATTGTGACATTAGAAAGTGTCACATTTATCTTGCAAGTGTACTCTTCTTCAACGTTTGCTTTACTTCCTGGATTTTTCCCACATGGAAATTCTGACCAATCAAGAGCAGCTTTCTCACACAAGGCATTTGATCTGGTCCTCTTGTAAATGCTGCCGTGAGAACACGAACCAACTCTAGGCAATTATACAACTTTGGAACAACATGAGTCCCTGATTCAGACCAAAGGAGACCACTCTAGGGCTGACAGCAGCCTTACACTTGTAACTGGAGCTAAGCAGCACCTTTACCAGATTTTCCACTTATTTCCTTTTTGTGTAAAGAAGAATTAAATCTAGAATCAACTGATACTATAATACTGTGACTGTGCATATGATTTATGAACTCAAAATAAACAATGACAAGGTTTTCACTTCACTACCAGTTCAGTGTAACGGCTAAATCCAGTCCACATCAGGCTTCATCTCTGCTCTTTCTTCCAGCACAAAACACTGGTTTGTAAATGGACCCGGTCGTTGTGCAGGTGAAAATAAAATGTCTTCACCCATCCTGATTTATTTTACTGACAACACAGCTAAAAGGAGATTCTATTATATTCTACTCTGTTTTTCTCCACCGTAACCAAATCCACTGAGCCCCGACAACAAACACAACCGAATCCTTCTCCCCCGAGGAGACGACACTTCCTGGACAGATTTGATTCATCGTGATCTTTCCACAGCCTCTCTTCCCTGGACGGATGATTTTTCCGTTCTGGTTTATTCTACTCTGTTGTATTCAGTAGAGACTCTCTGCGGAGAGGCAGAATGTCATCCTCCACACTGAGACTCTTCTTCTCCTCTCTTCACTTCCTCAATTAGGCAGCTCATCCATCGCCATGATTACATGCTGCTAATTAAGCAGCTAATCAGCTAATTACCCAGGAGCAGAGAGGAACGAGGAGTGTGTGTATGTGTGTGTGTGTGTGTGTGTGTGTGTGTGTTAACACGAGGTGCCATGTGTGAGCCAGCAGAGCATAATTCATGGTAGGTTTTCTTTTATATTTCAGGATTTGGGGAGGTGTTTTTTGGAATGAGTGTTTATTTCTGTAATCCTGTTGGGAATAAATATTTCACACGATAGCAATTAAAGAGTCTTGCCAGCTACGATGCTCCGAATCTGTAAGATGCATGCGTTCATATACATCAACTCCAAACTCAATACTTTACATTTATGGCATTGTACTGAGGCTCACATGAGCACAGAGCTGAAACACTGAGCGCCAGAGGGGGTCTGAATGATTCAGGGGAAGCTGCACAGGGCCCTGAACGTGCCGGGGATTATAGATACTTATTGTGTCTGAGACGTTCAGGGCACGCCACAAGGGCGAGGGCAAAATTTCTACCAGCATCAGACTAATCAGAGAAGCTGCTTTTTACAAGGGAAACTGATTCTTAAGCTTGTAGTCTGTACCCAGAGCTGCTTCTGCTGCTGGCCATGCCTCACACTGACGTCTGATTTTACACATCAGGATAAAAGACTATTGTCTGAAAATGACTACTGTTCTATTATGATATATATTGCCAGTAAATATCACAATATAAAACATGTGTTTTCTGTTTAAAAAGTGAAGTGAAGTCACAATAAACGTCATAATTTTATCCTATTAAGCCCCGTTTCCACCAAGCAGTCTTGTACGGTTCAGTTCAGTACGCTTTTTTTCTGTTCCCACAGTGAAAAGTTGTGGATGGTACCAACAGAAGCGTTCCTTAGCGTCCCCATGTTTGGTCCCCCCTCTGTTGGGGTACCTAGCACACAGATCTGGTACTAAAAGGTGGAGCTGTGAACACTGCAGTCTGATTGGTCAGTAGAGGACGGACACTAACTTCATTCACTGGGCCGACTGCGGGCAACTTTTAAGGTGGAACATTAACTTGTAATGTTACTCAATGCATGAGTTGATGACGTGAATCCATCAGCACACCTTAAATTTCACTGTGACAACTTTGACCATCACTTTAGTTTTTATATGACACACACTTTTAGTAATGACTTTAAAAATATAGATTAATTTGGAGCGGATTATGTGAAGGTCATATATTCTAATCCTCACTTCCTGTGGGCTACAGCAACACTAAACCCCTGAGCTTGCCTGAGAAGGACTAAATGCACAAAGCTGCTATTTTTAAATATCCCATGGAGAGAGACTCTCACTGCAGCCTGTTCTATTTTGTTCTGAAAATGTGGGCGTGCAGCCTCGTTCTGTGGACGATAAACCAGGTGCAGACTTCCATCTGTGTCACCGCTGATGAGGAAATACAGCGAGTGCTGGACGGAGCAGTGAGTGACAACAACCCCGCCCACATTTAAGAGGACTGTCTGAACAGACCGAGGGTCTAGGTACCATGTCTGAAGGGTCACTGCTGGTTCCAGAGGGGCTGGACTGAAAGGGTTTGGTGGAGACGGGGCTTTATAGATTCATATAAATTTTATAAATTAGTATACAAAGTCTTGAGTTATGGCCAAAACATAATTTTGTGAGGTCACACTGACCTTGAACTTTGACCACAAATCAGTTTGTTCTTCAGTCAAAGTGGACATTTGTGTCAAATTTAAAGAAATTTCCTTCAGGTGTTCTTGCGATATCATGTTCACAAGAATGAGACAAAGGTCAAGGTCACAGTGACCTTGACCTTTGACGTAATGGGACGTTATAAATGACATTTTAGGGCATGTGTGCAGTAATCTGGAGTGGAACACGTTTCAAAAGTAAACCCTCCCAACACTGCCAATGTCATTCTAAGCATTATAGTGGGCAATCATTTTACAGGTGGATTTAACTGAAAAGGCTCTAATTAAACTAACACTATACTACAAGTACACAATGCGTCTTTATTCACATCAAAGCCTCAAGAATACTTGTTTCTGATTGGCTGGTCAATGTCACGATAAGGTGCTTTGATATTTTAATAAATAATGGATTCATCTAAGCAGTCTCTGCTATCATACATCAGAGCACCTAAAACGTTTTATCTCTTACTTATTGGAAAGGTGGAGCCATAAAAAAAAAACGTTGGGTGTGAAAATATCTCCACTCTCATCATGACATAACTTTAATGAGGAGTTGGATCAGGCAGATAAAGAATGTGAACGAGTCAGCTGAGATTCCCCACACGGACTTCTGTTTGTCCGACCGCTTTAAAAAGGGATCGAAATATTTCCACAGCACAAAAGGTAGAGAGACAGAGAGGAAGAGCCGGGGACAGCTTTGACATTTCATCAGTCAAATCATCGTTAATTATGAATCCTAATGAGGCCGGTCTGATTTGAATTTGGGAATACGGAGGACACAGTTTGATGAGGGGATCAAACTCGCTACCTTCCGGGTCACTGATCCCAGTTCCAAGGACGTCCCCTCCCAGTTTCACTGACTGATCGCGGCATATCCTCACCATCCTCACTGATAGTCTTATTAGAGTGGTCTGATTCAGTCTGTGGGCTCCTGACCCGCCGCACACCAGATGAGACAGATATGTTGAACTTCATTGATCCCCGAGGGGAAACCAGGATGTTACAGCAGCAAAGTAAAATGTTGCCGGGGGAGTAAAGAATATTCAGAATTAGAATATTAAGGCAATAAAGGAGAGGGAGAGTGAAATAAACCTGAATAAAATAAAACAATAAAAAAAATTAGGGGAGGCGGCAGAGCTTCTTTATAGCGCTAATTAAACGAGCAGCCATGAGGAGAACGAATCCCCAGAGCTATTGACATTTCGCCATATTCAATATGACAGATATGACTGATTAGTTCACCGGGCAGCATCATCAATAATCCGCCTGCCAATCAAACGTGACCTTTAGAAGGGAGGTGATGAATTAACGGGGCCACGGGACGATCCGATACCAGCCCTCCAATCCATCAAGACGGCTGCAGTGGAGGGAGAAAAGCGCCAGCGTTGTGGTGGTTTCGGTTCAACTTGTCGTCCTTTGTCAGAATGAAAGTGCAGAGATTTGTCTTGTGGTTCTGCTGCAGGAACTTAACCAATGCAGCCACAACAGATACAAAGTTGGAGAGCAGGAGAAGCAGTCGTGGAGTGCAGGGCGGGAATGTTGTGGTGGGTTCGGAGGGGATTTGCGGTGCGTTCCCGGGTCTGTATTTGTATAAATCAGACTACATTCAACCTTACACAAGTGAGGGCGTCCAGCAAAATGAACCTGGCTCACGAAACTTGGACCAACCCAGCTGGCTACTAACATCTTTAGACATTGATATTTGGTTAAAGTTAGGTTATGCAAGGGGGCCTATAGTGCAACAGGTGGAACAAAATGTACTTTTCAGAGCCTGTTGAATCCCCATTAATTTCATATTTGAACATTTACAATTTGATTTTAATGCAAAACGCTAAGAAATTATCATTGATACACTAAAGAGTAAAATGGAAAAAGTTTAGTCGTGCCATTGCCTGTTTCTATTTCTAGGCATATATATTTTGGAGGATTGTTTAGACAGAATAGCAGAAGTTTATGAGCAGGCTGCCATGTTGTTTCCTGTTTCAAATGGCGAGCAGGGAACCAGGGACTATCCAACTATCACAGCGTTTATCTCACCAGGTGCTTTCTACGATAGGGTTTGTCACCTCGGTGAACCCTTCAAGCAGCCAGTGCGTCTGCTACTGTCCTCGCTGGATCTGGTGGAAATGTAGCCTAGCGTAACACCATAAACACCCCACACAGCAACAGTGAAGTGCATTCAGTTTGGAGCTCTTGTTGTCTGTAGAAGAGGCAGACTAACTCACTTGAAATAAAGACGACCTCTACAAGTGTCAGAAAAAACTATTACACTTTGATGAAATGAAATAAACCTTCAGGGAAAACATGAAAGTTTCCTTGGAGAAAGAAAGACACCTAAAACACTGATGAACATATGAAAGCAGGGACAGAGTCAGACAGACAAGAAGACTGTTCCATACCTCTATCTTCTTCCAGATGGCGGGATCATTGTCTTGATTCTGAATGTCCTCCAGCAGCTGGTGCACCAGGGACGCACCTCCACGCATGTCCACCGGGGGCGTTATCAGCTGCAGGCGACGGTCTGCAGACCTCCGTCCCTCGTCCTCTTCAGACTGCAGGTCGCTTAACGGACCGGACTCAATGCTTTCGTCCAATGAGGGAGCGATATCGCTGGAGGAGGTGGAGCTAAAGCGGCTGACCAGGTTTCGTCTGTAAGGAAGCTGAGAGGGCGAGGAAGAGAACGTCTTGAGAATATATTCAGGATCAGGAAAATGTTTTTCAGCCTTTATGGAGTCAAAAACATGCAAAGATGAAATATGCTGATATACCAGTGGTGGCAGAAGAGAAGGCATGTCGTCCCCGCTCTCTCCTATGCTGCTCATGTTGTCCGCGCTCTCCCCGACATCCCAGTCTGGGTTGAGCTCTGTCAAATCCCAGTCATCCACATCCTGCAAAGCATCCTGGGTAGAGTCACAGCCACTGGGCCTCTGCAGGACAAAATGGAGGTGGTCTTTCTTTATCATTCATGTGCATTAACTCAGGTTAAGATTCTTCACATGGTTATCTTTATATATGTTCAGGATAAGAAACACATCAAAGTTAATCTTTAGTGTGGACTAACCAGTGGGATGGACTGAGCCAGACTCTCCAGCTTCATCGCGAGCATCTCTGTCTTACGGAGCTGAGCAGGGAGGGCCAGGAACTCCTCTGACCCATACCAGTGCTCTCTGTCTGGGCTGGCTTTTGATGAAACCTGGGCGCCCTGCCGGAGGAGAGGGGACGATCAAAACATTTCATGTTGAAACATCTGATTCAAACTGAAAATGGCTGCACACACAGTCAAAATGAGCACTGTTTTTATCGGGCAGTAAACACATGCTTGTGCTGCTTCTTTGACAACCAGCATCTTAATTTATCCAGTTTGCATCAATTTCTCTGTCACATTTCTACTCTTCATTACTAATTCTTTGATCCATTAGGGCTGCGCAAAAATACAAAAAAAATTGTTGTGACAGATACAGCAATTGCAATATGAGTCCCCAATTTAGAGGGGATGGTAATTTTTTTGTTTTTATTTTCAATGAAAAAATGGGGTCTGCAGCAAACAAGCATCTTTCCTCATGTCTGGAATATGATTTGTAGGCCGGGGCAACTCTGCAGCACCACAATGCTTCACTTGTTTGTGATGCATTTTATCTTTTTCAGAACATTGCAGCTCCTGTGATTTGGAAATTGGGATTTCAATTGATTGTGCCTCAAACACATTGTTCTTGATTTAAAACTCTTATTTTATGTCAGTAAAGGTCTTTTAGATTTCTAACAAAATCTTCTGATACTGTGAATATTTCACTAATTGGGATTTTCATCATTTTTTCACATCATTTTTGTGCAAAACACTGTCATGCTGAGTTTTGAAGCTAAGCATAGTGGTTATTTTTAATAACAAGCCAAGAGTCCTCACTCGGGCAGTGTGCAGTAAATGATTCACCTCCTTGCCTGACCATGGTGGCTACAATTCTCTGTTGGTATTCTAAGTTTCTTCAAACCATGGATACCTTACATTTATACGTTATTATGAAGCAAATAGGTAAAACTGCATGTTTCACCTCGTAGCGGTCCTGTAAAATTCCCCTAAATTCACCTAAAACACTAAAAGCTGCTGTTGTACCATTGTTAGTACATGTTTTTTCCCCTTAAGACAACATAACAGCCATTTGTGTATAATGTCTATACATTTACAAAGGTCTGGGGTGACAATACTGGGTTAAAAACTGCTGTGGAGCCTCTAATTGTCATTTACCACGAGACCCAAAAGCCTCTGCCGATCACTGGCATCATGAGTAGCTTGACACTACAGGAACTCAAGTGATGTTGGTTCCTTCAGCTCAGGTCCTGGTTGGCTATCGAGGCCGCAGCAACAGCACTGGAAGCTCCTCTTGGCTCAGTGAGGTCACAGTGGAAAGCCTGAGTTTGACTCCAACATGGCAGCAACAGGTCCCTAAAAACATCCATGTCTGCTGCCTAAAAGTTTGCTGGAAACACAGTGCACACTGCAGCTTAGCAGCGTCTCACCTAAGTGATGTGCCATTTACCATCTCCCCCACCTCCTGATGACAAAGTCAGCTCATACACTACGTCACTTTAGAAATGATATGATATGTATAAAAGGTACATAATCGTGTTTGTGGTTTGCAGAAATGAATAACACCAACATTTTCTTCTGGTGACGGACTGTTGTTTATTTCGGGATTTTTTTTGTTGAACTGTCTGCATGAACAGCTGCTGCAGAAATCAGTTTTTTGTTTGCATCACTGCCTCCATCCTACACAGGACAATATGTATATCAATATTCATAACAGATCTGCATTGACAATTTATGGATAATGTTTCTTGTGGGCTGAATATGAGGCGCGAAAATGTGCAAACATTTTCAAGCTGACTGTGATTTAGAAAGAAAAATCTGCAAACAGCCAAATATGCACAGTTTTAAAATTCAGATTTTATTTTTGGCAAACGCCGTTTTGTCTTCTGTGCACTTGGAAACATTTGTAATAGTTCATACACATAGTTTCATAAATGAGGCCCCTGATGTGGTCACTTGCAAATTGTTATGCAGACTAAGTTTTTAAAATGTTTCTGCTGTCTGAATTCAGAATGAGTTTGTGGATCCCTGTCCGTCTACTTCCTGTGTCTGTCTCACACGAATCCTCACAGAAACACACTTTTAACACATCCTCAACTCTCTAAACTTCTCTCCTCAACAAAACTAATAAGCGCTCACCTTCTGCCCCTGGCGCTTCACGATCCAAACCGCCGTCTTGCCGGGCCGTGGTCGGGGGTCTGACTCCTCTCCGGACGCCTCCAGGTCTGAGGAGAGGAACTGCTCCCTCATGGGGGAGGGCAACGAGGAGTCAGAGTCCCCCTCACTGTGTGCATGTGTCTCCTTCTGCGTCCTCTCCATTTGTTTTGATATTTCATTCTGAGACACCGGAGCTTGGAGAGGCGGGGGGGCGGTGGTGGGGGATCTGACCCCAGATGGGCTCCTCGGGTCGGTCAGCAGTCTCTGGACGCTCCCCTGCGAGCGTCCTCCCTGCCTGGAGCTCACATTGTTTCTCTGGAGGTTGCGCCCGTTCATGACCTGCCAAGTTAAAATGGAGTCCGGTTGAGATGCAATCGATACCAGACCTTAGCACTGGGGAGTCAAGTATCTACACCCAACATCATCGTGTTATTTACACAAAATAATTACAAATGCCAGGGTTCCAAAGTGGGCAAATAAGTTTCTGTTGCACCCAGTTTTTATATCTAAAGGTCTCATCTATGTGAAAAAATAAAGACAAGTACAGAAAACAAACCTGCAGACTCTCGTAGGACTGTGAAACATTTTCTGGATAAACTGAGTCCAGTTCCAACCAGAACTTGGAGCGGTCTGGAGGATCCATGAGAGACGGGGTGCTCCGACTCAGCTCGGCCTGGAATTGGAGCCCAGAGAGCGGGCTGACCTTCCTCAGTCCTCCCCTCCTGTCCTCCACCCTGGTTCCTCCGTCCGAGAACAGAGCGGCTCTCTTGGGAAGTGATGGCTGTGTGGGCGACACCTCGGTGCTGTGGCTCACACCCTGCAGAGGGCGCTTCGCACTTTCACTGTGGCTGGGGATACTGGGTAATATTGACGGAGAATGGTTGTGGTTTGTTGAGTCAGCGGGCGTGGCGAGTTCAGGTAAACTGTTATGGAGTTCGTGATTCGAGAGGCAGGGTCCTTCGCCTTCTGGGCCTTGGGTTTGATCGAGTTCCTGAGGGGGTTCCTCGCTGTCCTGCTCAGTTTCCTGGGCCTCAGGCTCGTCACTGGGGCTGTAATCACTCAACTCAAAGGCGGTGATGCCACAGTCTAATGAGAAGTAGTCCTGGCTGCAGCGAATGGTCAGCTGACCGCAGTCGTCCACCTCTGTCAGAGCGTCCAGGCGAGTCTGGAGAGGAAGAATTAATCATGTTAATATCTGGTGGCTGATGGTTTAAGTCAAAGCGTTCCAAGAAAGATGATTTTTATTTGTCTTCATTTAACTTTTGTTTAACCAGGAGTTAAATATTCATTGAGGTTAAAACTTTTTCTTTCAAGAGTGTCTGGCTGAGACAGGCAGAAGACAAAAAACATTTAACAATTTAAAATGAAAATGAGTAACAAATGACAGAATTATAAGGTATCAAACAACATGTGAAACATCTACATGTAGATTTGCCTGCTCCCAAGTCATTTATAATTACTCTAAAGGCGTTTAATGAGACCAGCTCCCAAAATTCAGGTAATTTTGTAACCGATTCCAAACCAAGGGAGCTGCATGTAAACACCATTTTGCCCAGTTTGGTACAGACTTAAGTGACAGTTAGTAAGAATCAGTCATATTTGTTTTGTGGGATGTACTTTTGCAAAAAGCAGTCCAAGAACCGCCTTATGAATAAGAATATGCCGACAGTTAAGTAAACAGGTGGACAGAGCATACACAGAGCAATGCAAATCCAGCATGCATAGGCATTGTGAAGAGGCATGTATGTATATAGCATGGCCATAGTCCAGCACAGATATAAAGGTGGCAGCAACAAGTCTCCTTTTGACTCTTAACAAGGCTCCACATGCATCATCCAACAGCATGTGGCCAAATCAGGTGCTTCTCAGGGTTTCCAAGGGAGAAGAAAGGACTGATCAATTTACAGCCTTTAATAGCGCAAACAGACCAACGTTCAAACACCACTGTGTCTCCATCAGAGTCAAAACACCTTTTAGATCACAAGGAGACTTGTTGCTGCCACCTTTATGTCTGTATTTCTGACAGCAACAGCAACACAAACATGAAAATAGAGAAATAAAAATAGAACTGTCAGTTCCTCTGATAATAAAGATTCAGTTCAGAACACTGTGATGGTGCCGAGGAGTTCACCGTAACAAAACAGTGATTTGTTGTGAGAGGCTTGTTGTGATGTAAACAACACAATGTTGTGTGTTGTTACCTGGTGCTGGTCCTGGCTGAAGGCCTGCAGGATGTCAGTCTGGCGTGTGTAGTTCCCGTTGGAGTCCTGCAGGCCCTGCAGCAGACGCTCCTTCAGAACCAGAACTGAGACTCTCAGCTGGTGCCACAGCAGCTGCACCGTCCTGAACCACACCAGACACAACCAGCTTTACTATGCAGTCATTAAATACTAATAAATAAATCAAATATCAAACCTGACGAATGTGAGACTGTGTGCAGTGATATGGATCTCTAGGTTTGACATTATAAGTTGTTGCTTTACGTATTCACTGCATGTTTCATCCCTTTTTTGATAACATAAAGATTATTATTTGTTATCCCTGTTTTTTAACTTATAAGTGAGCACTTATTAAAATCATAATTGGCATGCATTCACAGTCAGTTATTTCCTTACTGGTGTGATAACAAGCAGCTTTAGAGGTGCAGTAAAAGTTTTGGGAATCTTTTAGATGTAAGGTGCATAACTTTAGAAATTGCTGATAAAAGTTAGAATTTGAATGTTTTATTAATTTACAAAATAAAGAATAAACATCATAACAGTCTAGTGTTTCTTTAAGAGGATTTTCTGCGGTAACACTAAACCTACAAGAAACTATGCAACAGGAAAAAAAATCCTAAAGTATCACAGAAGCACCATTAAAAACTGAAAGTATGACTTTTCTCATCTTGTCAGGACTCACCTGATGTCAACGATGATGTTGACGGAGTAGGACAGTAGTTTTAGGGAGAACTCTGTCTCCAGCAGGGCATGAATCTGCTCCACATGGTCTGAGATGTCCTCACAGATGTCCTGAAGTCACACACAGACAGATGCACGTTAGCAAAAATAGAAAATACAAAATAAAGACTTACAGGCTTACTAAGTGACCAAACGCACATATAAAGTCAGTGTGTATAACGGTATAAATCTTTAGGAACCTGTAGAGAACAAAAACATCCTCAGAGTGCGACAGCAGGAGAAAAAGCAGAACTGAGAACGTCACGCCTCCAGTTTTAAACGTGAGTCAGTTTCATGTGGGATCAGTTCCATGTTCATGTGTGAAAACATGGAGAACACGTCAGTCAGGGATCAACTCTGCCTCCATAAAAACACTTATATCTGAGTGATATTACTGAACTAAATTAAGATGCTTTAAACTCACTCAGACAGACAGACAGAGACAGACAGACAGACAGACAGACAGACAGACAGACGGACGGACGGACGGACGGACGGACAAACAGACAGACAGACAGATGGACTCCAGCAGGGAAGCACTTAGCAAAAATATCAGCAGTGTCATTAAGTTTGATGTTGTAAAAAGATCACAGTCGGGGTGGACTGAGTTATAATGAGAGAGCGCACTTATTTTCCCACTTTTATTTATTCCATTTCTAAAACTCACAGTAACAGTGTTAAATTTAAAGTGCTGATAAAAAAAACCTTACAAACACACAATGAAGACACTGTCAGTGCACAGTCACTGTGACTCAGCAGCGTCACGCAGTGAGGACTGCAGACTGCAACCAACTGAAACTTCTCCTGGGTAGAATTCCTTCAGTGTTCATTGTTCTGGAGGTTTTTACCAGGAGCTGAACTATCCATAGAGGCCTCTTCCTCTACCAAACAAACAGACCAGCTGATTAAAACTGGTTAAAACAAAAATGTGAATGTCCCTCTCTAGAGCCAGTGTTTGGTTTGTCTGTTCTGGGCTACTGTAGACCACCATATATGAGGACGTGCTCCCTATGTAGATATAAATGTCTCATTCTAAGGAAACAAAAACACAATGATTCTTATTTTCAGGTGATTATTCACTGAAGAAAATGGATATATTACAGTCCCTTTCCTGCCAATATGTGTACCTAAATCTTACAGACTGGGGCTTTAACGTATTTTGCATTTAAAAAAACAAACTGTTAGATGGATCCACACTGTATGGAAAATAAAGGGTGTCAAAGAGCACATTTCCATGCAGTCTATTTTTGAACAGGCTTCTCTAAGTCAAGCCAATAAGATCATCAATGACTCCTCTCATGTTCAGCACACAGAGTACGAGCTACTGCCCTCTGGTAGGAGATTCAGAGCGCCACCCTGTAGACTGAACAGATTTAAAAATTCATTCATACCTCTGTCCATAAAGCTTTTAAACAGGGGTGTTTTTAGTGTATAATGGTATTTATTTATTTATCTTTTAATGTTTCTTATTGCTACGCTGGGTATAATGTTGATTTGTCTATGTACAATGTTGTATATTGTAAATCTATGGCTGCAGTATGGGTGTAAGGCCCAAGAGAAATTGCCCACTGTGTGGGACAATAAAGTTAATCTTGATCTTGATCTTGATCTCTTCACTTACTTTCTGAGAGTAAGATGAAAAGATGGAAATGAGTCTAATGTCTACTTTTAAAAACAGTAATCTATCTCAGCACTGAAATATAAAACAATACACAAACAGATGTGTACAAATTTAATAAACACGATAAAATGTGTTAATCAATGAGTTTTAGTGGTGTTGGTGTATTCTGTGTGTTCTCCCTGCTTCCAGTCTTTATGCTAAGCTAGGCTAACCACATACTGAGTCAAGTTCTCTTATCTTCTGAAATACAAGCTGAGATTTGCTCATAAGTCATTCTCACAACAGTCAAACAAATGGGAAGCAAAATGCTTTTATTTTATTGTCATCATTCATTAATCCACTGCATCATATTTAGTATTTAACACACAGTCTAAACCTTTTCATACTAAATCTGTGCCACATGTGACACTGTCAACAAAACATATTTCTAGATCGATCAGAAAACTGGGTGGGACTTTCTGGCTCAGTTTTAAAGTGGTTTGATTCCTATTTAAAGACAGGGAGTACTTTGTTTCTACAGGTCCTTCTCATCGGACAAAAATGACGTGGAGTTCCCAAAGGCTCCATTCTGGGGCCACTTCTGCCTTTTATTGAATCAAATATTTATTCATTTCTTAAACTGCACTGTAACTTTTATTCTTGTATTTTAAACCTGTCTTAGTCTTTTTATTAATTTTATTTTCTATTCTCTGAACTTCTTTTAAATGTCCTTTTATAATGTGTTTCTTTCTCTTGTTTGTTTTGCACCTTGTCTTGATGCTTTTGATATTTTATGTAGAGACCTTTAAATTGCAGTGTTGCTGAAATGTGTGAAATAAATCTGCCTTGCCTAAATCTCAAACTTTTTGTTCTGAAATTGTTCTGGTGCACATCCACGAAAAAGGACAAAAACAGCTTTTTAAAATGACACTGACATTAAAAGTCAACATAAATGGTAAATATTTGAGGCAGTGAGATTCAGGTGCATCTTGTGCTTTTTTTATTAATAAATATGAATTGATTTTAACGTCGGCCTTACTGACAATAAATAAGTTACTGCTTTTCCAATGAACAGACTAATCCAAACTAAAATTAGACGACCTTTAAAAAACAGGTGACCTGGCTCCGAACCCTGGACAGATACTTTATATCCACCTCCGGCCCGCTGAGTCACCGTGCTGCTCCCTCCATGGTGACCTGCCTGAACAACACAACACCTCCCTCTCTGCTGCGGTCGGATTAAAAGACCGCCCGGCATGTGAGAATGTAGGTCACACACGCTGCCAGTTTGGCTCATGCTAACTTGGCTAACAGCGTGACCTGCTGAGCACCGTTCCAAAATACATTTGTCACTACAGTATGTGGAGCTGCAGCCCCGCTGGAAACATGCTGTCTGCATGTAGTCAGTGTGGGCAGATACATGTTCAGATACACAGGTGGCTGCAGAGCACACACAGCTTTTCATCTCACCTGTATGAGCACAGTGTTCACTGTACAGGTGTCACACAGATCATGCACAACTGGCTGTGTTCTGGCTCCGGATGACCAAGTGTGAGACGACTCTGGCCCACATGTGTCTGACAGATTTAGCTGAGAGTTTGGGGGTGCTGACTGGTCAGCAGCAGTTTACATCATCCATCATGAGTCTGACCTCAGTCTGAAAATCAGGCGTTCTTTAATTAGGATGCTGTTTGGCTTCCTTTGTTGGTACAGAAGCGGCTGCTGACCAAAACTGGACGGACATCCGGCACAGCACGAGCCAGCTAACTCAATACTGTATCAGATTTGATTTTTTTATGTTAGCAAATGATGTTAAACTTCTCCTGGTGGCCTGGAGGCTGACCATGCATTTGTACCCTCCCTGGTTGAAGTCGAGGACCTTTGTTGCATGTCATACCATCTCTCTCACTTCCTGTCACAATCTTTATCTACTAAAGGCAAAAAACTGCCCAAAAGCAGCCTCATTAATCAATGTCTTTATATTAAAAACAGATTAAATACCTCTCGTGTGTCGCTTATCAACACGTTATCATCCCAGGTCATCAAATACAGACAATTTCTGTATGTGACACAAAACTGAAAATCATATTTTGGGCTACAATAAGTACGTAATGTGACGTCAATATGTCACTTAAATGATGCACAGACAAAGTTATGTAACATTACATGAAACCCTGATTTAAATTTTCACATGAGACACAAACTGTGGTCTCCTGGCTGAAGGACTGTGGCCCTTTTAACACAGAGATGGCGCTATAGAGCCGCTATGAAGTCCCTTCTTCATGCCACCTTTGCATTTTTACACAGAACCACACAACAGCACCATCATGTCGCTCTAGTGTGTGATTTTAGACAACATGCTGGCATTGTGAATCAAAGGAGGCGTGACGAATTTTATGTCTGCCTTTAGTGTGACATATAACATCTGTCAGCAGTGCTTAAAAATAATAACAATGGCACAACATGGTAACAATCATTTAGCGTCCCTGCTATATGGCAACTGATCTCGTCCTCTGCTCCGAGGGTGAGGAGCTCCTGGACCTCATTGTTTTTACAGTTTGTGGGCATTTTTGGCTTATTTTTGTTTGAGTTAGCTGCTAACTGCTAACAGCTAATTTATAAATCTCTGGCAGTGGGTCAAATGCATAACATGTCCTCAAGACATTACACCTGTCCTGCCCATGACCCTGTCCTGTTCATACGGACATCATTGCGGAGTGGTTACAACCTCCATTTGGGGCTCAGAGGCGAGATAACTCCGACCCTCTATTCCATGATCGTATCTTATATACAGAACAGCGAGGCGGAAAACGGCACAATATTTCTGCCTTGAACAGAGAGTGTTAAAGGGGTTTGTGTTTGTTTGACCCATCCACCCTTGACTTTCTCGCTCTTAATACTAAGTCAGTTGTGTTGAGCATCAAATATTGTTACAGATGGGTTTACACTGGAGTTAGTTGACAGTCTGGTGCTTCTCAGAGAGACGCCACAGGGGTGCCTTCTGTACTGGTATCACACACTGAGGGGCATGACAGGGCGTCATATGGGAATGAGAAAAGGTTAAGTGTATAGTGTATAGTAGAGACTAATTTAACAGTGACTTCTTGTGATCCAGCCTCTGTTAAATTCTAGCAAAGTGGACTGAAAGTGCACATTTTAAAACCAATAAAATTGTAATAAATAAATAATTCTCAATCTCAGGTTTCTGTTTTACTCTAAAACCAAACTTCAGTGCGTTCCCAGACAAGACTGTTTCTCACTGGTTGATGTTCTAACTGTGTTTCTGTACTGGTGCAGCCGCGTCCCTGAAGACATCACTGAGAGTTCATCACATCTTTCTCAATTAGGATATCTGGAGTAAAGTGTGTTTTATACAGCGCTTTCATCTGACGACCGAAACCCACCACCTCATCAGAAACACCCCACCGGGAGATCAAGAACGGCCTCGAGAGGAAGGAGCGCAGTTAAAGGAGTTCACAGAGAACACACTGTCCAGGACACACACACACACACACACACACACACACACACACACACACACAGTCACACACACACACACACAGAGCGCTCAACAGAGGGCCCGTCTGATTGAATTAACACCACATCTGTCGTTTCCATCTGAAGTCATTTGTTAGAAGATCTTCAGTCCAGTCAGACTGCTGCGAGCTAATGAGACCCTACAGTGTGTGTGTGTGTGTGTGTGTGTGTGTGTGTGTGTGTGTGTGTGTGTGTGTGTTAACTCTGACAACGTGTGCATGTATTAGTGTACATTTTTTCTTAAGGATATTTTCTGTCCCGGTGACCTGATTGTGCATTTATATATTATTCAATATTAGGTTTTAGGCTTTAATTAAACATTAAATGAGACATTTCTGAATTTGACAATAAGTGATCATAAAAAAATATTTGTTCGATCTGACTGACTAAAACACACACGTGACGGCACACTGTAGCGGAGCTTAAGCACTTTGACCATATGCTGTTATTTGGTATTATTTAGGGCGCATAGAATGTGTGAGTGTGGTCGAATACCTGCAGCGAATAATACTCTATATCTTTGGTTATTATTTTGGCACGGTGTGAATCTGCAGTGGGAGGCCGCATAAACACTGCGCCTTCCGCTCTGTTTTGGTCCCGTTCTGCTAATCGACAAATTCATAAATTAAAAGCTCCACCTTTTAATAATAGCCAAAATTATAACTAAAAATAATATTCTATTAATCGCCCAGTCCTACTGCAGAGTCATTGTCCCTAGAGCGATTTCACCTTTTCCATTAAATACAAAAGCCAGGTGTTAGCTGTGTCAGTGGGTTTTTGTGCAGTGGGTAAGGGGCTTTAGTTAGCTTATGTTTGCTAATGTTAGCTAGCTAACTGTCCAAAGATCAACAAACACTGACAGTCAGAGCTGATGAATTAAGGTGCAGACTTTTCTGCTCTATCTGTGTTCAAAATAATCATTAAAGTGGACGTCTGTGCTCTTGACAGCTGAGTGTCATAACCTGGATAACATGGACTTTTTAAACATGCATGTGACAGCCCTGCAGCTGGTTACCGAGGCAACAAACAACAAAACTGATGTGACACAAAACAACCGGAAAGTTTCACCTCTCATCACAACAGAAACTGAAACTGGATAAAAACCTCAAGAGACATTTTCATTTTGAATTTGACTGACAGTTGATTAACTTTGAAGGGAGTGTTTGCCCAGAGCGTGTGGCTGTATAAACCCTGGTGTGTGTGTGTGTGTGTGTGTGTGTGTGTGTCTGTGTGTGTGTGTGTGTGTGTATGGGTAATTTACAGTACAATACAATACACAAAGACACATTTACACCATGTCCATCTACAAGTAACTCATTCAGAATCACACATTTCTATAATACACACTCAATCTTTTAATCTCACAAACACACACACACACACACACACACACACACGCACACATACACACACACATTTTCTGGCACCCCAGTCACGTAGAGTCAAGACATGACCTGTCAATCACAGAGTCCATACATCCAGCAGGGTTTCTAATTGCCTAAAATCAATCTGAAGCCAGTCGACTCGGGCCTCAGCTCCAATCCCAGCTCACCCTCATCACTGCCGACATCAAGGGCTTCAGAGCGGCCGCGTTGAAACCGCCTGCGACAGCTCCGCCTCATCCGCACCCATTCGATCTAATAACCTTCAACTCCTCCACTACAGCCCATCAGCGCGGCGTGTTTTACCTTGGAGATCAAATACTCTGTGCTCCTTCTCCCCCTGGAGTATTCAAATTAAGCGGCTTCAAAGACGACCGAGACCCGCTGCTGCGATACAAAGACTTGTTACAGTAATTTTTTCAAAGTGGTAGCTTCTGCAAAAAGGCTCCCAGCTCGGCCTTTGCGTCTGAGGGTTTCGTTTATGTTCTGAACTCTACAGTTGTTTCTCTGCTGCTGGACATTTGAGCAACTTAAACTCTGTTGGGACCAAAGAGCAACTCACTCTGCGTCCTCACATACATGTAGTCAGTCTCTGGCCTCTAATGAAGCTGTAGCTTCAGGAGTGTGTGTTGCAACAACCTCTCTGACTGGGCAGGTGTGTTCTGACGTAGCCGCCATGCTAAACACAAGGAGGCTCGTTTTTCCAAGCTTGATCACAGTTTCATTAAAAGTTTTTTTAATTCAACATACTCACACTCCTAACTCTTCAAATGCAGCAGCTTGGTCAAACTGTGATGCTCTAGGTGCTCCTCTAGCATCAGTTTTGAATGTGTCAGTTGTCATGTCAGTTGCATCTTTTTAAAATAATCTTTGCTGTTCATAGGAAATGTAGGTTTTGCCACAAAAGCTGCTTTAGGTTTAGGCAACAGAACTAAAAGGGAACATGATTTGGGTTTAAATAACTGTGTTTGGAACTTAAAAGCTCTGACACACCAAGCCGACAGTCGGCTGTTGGTCAATGGTAAAGAATGGACTTGAGCATCCTTTCCGTGTAAAAAGAGAGACAGACTGCATGTACATATGTGTGAGGGTCGCCCATGTTTGCAGACTGACAGATGTAGAACGTGGACTTAGACAGAATTTCACTGTGTTCTTATTGATTTAAATACCATAGAAGAAGAGGTATCATAGATGATGCATTGTCTTACATAAAGTTTGTTTGGTCTTGTTTTCAAAATCAAAAGGGCATAAAAATATATTTAATATTGTGAAAACAATGAGCAGCTGTTGTTTAACTCCACCGGACGTCAGACTGGTCAAACTGGAGGGAAATTTTCAGGAAGGAGAAGCTGGAGCCAGTGTTTCTGTTTCTTCTTCTTTGGTTGTTTAAATGGCCACATCTTCATCACAATCGTTTTCCTGTATCTAACTCACATTGAAACAACAATTTACTTAGTAATTGTGTTGTTTGACTAAAAAAAACTTGTATGAATGAAAACTGCACATCAGAGCGGTTCAGAATCTATAACATGACACTCTACATAAATGTTTACTGTATTGCTCCCACAGTAGGTGATCATGGGAAAACTTATCTGCAACAATCTTTCATCTGCTTTAATTTTTTCATTTCTGACCATAAAGCACATCCCGCCTAAACTCTCCTGTCGTCATTAGAAGTCAACTAGAAAAGCAAAACACTGTCAAAAAACTGTTTCTTTACAAATTCAGAATCAGAAAGACTTTAAAAATTTTGATTCCTCTAATCCAATATTCAAATCACTTCATTTTGTAAACTCTTTTTAAATCTTGAATTCCTCTATAAATGTCCTCCATGTGCTCCCACCCACCACAGACTTCCTGTTCATTCATTGCAGCACCAAAACACTATCAACTCTTCAAGGGATTGCAATAGCAGGAAGATTTCTAAAACTTAGTGATGTTTTTGTTGTATTTTCTAAAATGTGACAGCTTGGAAACAACTTTACATTTTAATCAAAGCTCAGAGACCAAAGCTGCACTCAGAAACCAAACCAAATTTTGGTTTATGCAGCAGGGTAGTCAACAAGCTTTTGATTTCTACTTTGTTTATTTAGGCGAGAGTGAACATTTAAATCCTAAACACTGAGCAGGTCAGAGGTTTCTTACCTTCTCACACCGTCTGACGGCCTTTTCTCAGATCAATAATTAGCAAATCAGGATCCTCAGCGACAAAAAATGATTCTCAAATGCGATTAAAAAGTCAGAAAGTAAAAGTTTGTCTGCTCCTAGTTTCTCTGTCCACGGCTACAAACACACTGCTGCTACCATGTGGGAAATGGTGACGGACTGACGCGCCAGCAGTGTGTGTCTGTGTGTGTGTGTTTGTGTGTGTGAGTGTGTGTGTGCTGACCTGCTTCTTGAGTAGGGGTGTTGGTGTTGGGGAGAGGAGGGGTGACAACAGTTGGAGAGGTTATTTTAGGACCAACCTCACCCACCCCCGAAACATATACACACACACTGTTGCTGTACTTTCAGTGTCATTCTTAACACTTAAAACACACACACACACACACACACACACACACACACCCTGTCATACTTTCCTTATCACATTTTACACATACTGTATTTCACCGACAGGAGTTGCAGTGATATACCGGTACATCGTGACAAGTAATTAAAGTTGACGGTTATCACACCGTGTACTGGACGGAGAATCTGCCCTTTATTTTAGTTATTTTCAAAGGCTAGACTTTTAACACATACTGTAAAACTTCAATTAAAAGTCCAGTCCCTGTTAAATGCCCAGTCTCTTTTACGTGCCCCGTGTGGCTTCACATTTTGACAAATAAATGCCTGTCTCATTTAGACGCCTGGTCTGGTGGCCAAGGTCCATTCTTTTAATAGAAGTTCTACAGATGTATAAAACCGGGTCGTTGGCTACCTCAAATTATGTGTCAATTGTGTTCTTCTTATATTGTGTTCTCAAAAATGAGACAGATGCAAGATCACAGCGACCTTGACCTCTGACCATTGAGCACCAAAATTAAATAAGTTCATCCTCAAGTCCAAGTCATTCTTTGTGCCAATTCTGAAGAAATTCTCTCAAGGCGTTCTTGAGATATTGTGTTCACAAGAATGACACAGACAAGGTTACAGTGACCTTGACCTTTGACCACCACAACCTTATCAGTCCATCCATGAGTCCAAGTGGGAATTTATGCCTTAAAGAAATTTCCTCAAAGTATTCTAGAGATATCACATTCACGAGAATGAGATGGATAAACGGCCAGCCAGCGGGATAGACATACAGACAGATGCACAACCCAAAAACAAAATGCCTCCTGCCATGCCTGTCGTTGCCGCAGAGGCGTAGTAAGTGCCTATAATACTCCAATTTCATTATTTGAACTACAATAGTTAGTCACCACACTGGTATAGAAGTAATAAACATAACTTTGAGATAATGACCTTGACCTACGACTGCCAAAAACTAAACAATTCATTGTTGAGTCCAAGTGGACGAGAGATCGTGTTCACAAGGATGGGACGGACAGACGACCTGAAAACAGCCTATCCCAGCTGACACTGGGCGAGAGGCAGGGTTCACTCTGGACAGGTCACCAGACTATCACAGGGCTGACACATAGAGACAGACAACCATTCACACTCACATTCACACCTACGGACAATTTAGAGTTATCAATTCTAAATTATTAGAGTTATTAACCTAATCCCCAATCTGCATGTCTTTGGACTGTGGGAGGAAGCCGGAATGCCTGGAGAGAACCCACGCTGACACGGGGAGAACATGCAAACTCCGCACAGAAGGGCTCCCACACCCGGGATCGAACTGGGAACCCTCTTGCTGCCCTCACAGTCCATAGTTTTCATTTTTATTCACATCACCTCCGTGAATAAACAAATATCCAGTAAAAAGATTCACACACAGCATGTGAGCAAACAGGAAGTACACAGGAACTTAACGTCCCTAAGTTCGTGTAAAATCTTTCTCTAAATGTCCTGTCATGTCTGAATGAAGCCGTGAGGAACAACAAAGTATAAGAATTATTATTATTATTTTATTTTTATTTTTTTTTTTTTATATACTTTATTAATCCCCGAGGGGAAATTCAATTTTTCACTCTGTCAATTACACACAGGTCCGAACACACACATGCACAAACTGGACCTATACATGCACTAAGTGGAGAGATGTCAGAGTGGGCTGCCCATGACAGGCGCTCTGAGCGGTTGGGGGGTTCGGTGCCTTGCTCAGGGGCACCTCGGCAGTGCCCAGGAGGTGAACTGGCACCTCTCCAGCTACCAGTCCACGCTCCATATTTTGGTCCGGACGGGGACTTGAACAGGCGACCCTCCGGTTCCCAACCCAAGTCCCTATGGACTGAGCTACTGCCTCCCGAGAAGATAACAATGGTACATGTTCAATGTCTGATTTGTCTGTTTCATACCGGTGCAGTCGTCATGGCAACATCATGCTCTACGTCAGACTAAAAGACGAGCAGGTTTTGAGGATTCAGTGTGGCTGGTAAAGTTTAAGATGATTGTCTTAAAATGCTGATATGAAAACTGACACAAGGATGGGATGGACAGACGGACAGTAAATGTACTGCATCACTGTGAATAATGACAAAGTATTTATTTGTTAAAGACAATAAATTGGTTCTGTAAACACACACACGTATTCGTACTTATACTGTAAACTCCTGAGGAAGCTCATGGACATCACAGATCCCCTGGCTTTGCTCTAACCTGAACCAAAACAACAAACAACATCCTCTCACACAGAGGAATCCACTTTCTCATCTCTGTCTCTCTCTCACACACACACACACACACACACACACACACACACACACACACACACACACACACACACACTTCGTCTGCAATGCAACAGCTGGTAATTGTGACAGTTCTGAGGAAGGGCACACAGACAGAGAAGTGAAGGTTAAGGCTATTTCCTGGAAGGAAAAACTGTTTCATCATTAAAATAATAATAAAAGTCCAATTTTTAAGAGTCAAAGCCTGAAAACACAGAAACTCGCTCCTTTCAGTTCAACTGTTTTATTCCTTCTGTTAAAAATACAACATGTGACGAGACAAAACAGCCCGAAGCTACAAGCAGCTCCGAACTGGCTGAGTTAGGAGAAACTCCTGAAAGGGACGTCCTTACGTGAAGAGTCCTAACTTTTTTAATCCACATGATATTTGAGCTCTGACAGTGACAACCTCAGCTGGTGGGCCGTGAAGTCAGAGCCAGTTGTTTCTGAGTCTTTCTGAGTCTCAGGTCACAAGTCTTCAGAAGTAAATCATCTATAGGCCTCATGATTAAATATTCAAGAAATGTGAAAGCCCTGTCATATTTATTATGATTCATTTTATTAATTTTAGCAGATTGAAACTTGAGATAAAAGATGAAAGTTTTGCTTTCAAGTTCTAAGTTTCAAGTGTCAAGTTCATAGCTTGATACTTGCCTCAGTTTCACAAATGCAAATCTTAAAGAGGATCTTTGATGCTTTTCTTTATTTTCTGTCACACAGTATGTGTAACATTACAATGTCCAACGTTCATATTAAACATGGTCGAAAATTCGAATAATGAGGCAAAGATTAGGGGCAAGGGAAAAATTATTATTTTTTGCAAATACATATTAATCCAACTTTTGGTACTAGAATAATAAAATCAGTTGCTTTTTCTGGCCACTAGCTGGTGCTGTTTTTTTTTCCCCTGGTGAGGTCAGCAGAGGTCTCAGTCAGCGGCATTTGGCAGGAAGTAGGGCTGCTCGATTATGGAAAAAATAATAATCACGATTATTTTGATCAAAATTGAAATTGAAATTAAATTTAAATAATTTATTTGTTTAAGAAGGGACAGTGCACATCAATGAACACTCCTTTTAAAGAAAAAAAAAGATCAAAATCACGATTATGCGGCGCATGTGATGACTTATATTGTTTACACGACGGCATGTCATTTCTGTCTCTACATGCGCGTTTAAAATTCTCCTCTGCTCTCTGTATCGCGCGGCGGAGTTCGGCCCAGATGCGCACACACATACACTAACACACATAGACATGTGCGCACGCGCACACACACACACACACACAGACCAACCTCTCTAGCTCTCCCTCTACCATTTTCTGCACGCTGTTTTTTAATTCTTCCGTGATTACCTGCCCCTCGCATTACTCGTAGTATACCTACTTGACTGGCTCGTGGAGTGAAAAGAGGAGAGGAGGGGAGGAGGAGGTATTGTGCATGCACGGCTTCCGGGTGCGTTTGATTTGCAACACAAGACAACGAGAGTAAACTGACAAGAAGCGCATAATCATTTTATGTTGATTATTTTGTTTTCATAACTGATGAAAGCCCGAATCGTGATCTAGATTAAAATTCGATTAAACGAGCAGCCCTAGCAGGAAGTTCATCAGAACAAAGATGGAGGCACCGGAGAAAGGAATCAGAAATGCGCTGTCAGCGTTTAAATCAAACGTGAGGACTTATTTTGGATTTTTTAACACGTAAAGAAAGGAGAACTTGGATATGATACATGTGATTTGCTTTGTCTCATTTAAAATTTGGCCAAAAGTAAACCCTTCGCACAAAGTAACCAGCATCCACAATGTCAAATCAAGGCTTTTTTTCAACTCCAGGATTTCGTCTTTAACTTGTAACTTTCAAACATCAAAAAGTATGTTTTAAAAATCTAATAACTCATTTGTGTGCATTTTCCCTAAGTCGCTCCGGGAAGTCTCTATGAGAAGTATCTGTCGCTTCAGAGAGGGTTAAAAAAAATAAAAAAATCTAATCCCAGCTACCCCCTCCTATGAAAAGTAATGAACAGTTCCTAAGCCAATATAAAGAACATATGCCCCTCCTCAGTCTTTAAAAAATATTTGACCAAAACAAAGTCAAACCACAGCCACCCCCTCTTCTGATAAATAAAGAACAGTCCCTAATTTAAGTTCAAACAGCGCTTTACAACCGAGTCGCACTCCTCCTCTGATAAATATACAGGTGCTCCAGTACAGACAGTATGAGGGAAATAAAGTGAACATGAAAACACGATCTGGTAGAAAACTAAAATCCAAGTATGAACCTGGAAAGGAGCCTTACAGGTCCCCTTTAAAGACTCGACAATTCACTACCTGGTTTTGATCTTAGCTGACAGTGTTGCTATTTGACTGTGAGTGAGTTGAAAAGGTCAAATGAACTTCATGAACCATCCACTCTCGCTTCCTACTTTCCTCACCTCCTCCTTCCTCCTTTCTTTCTTTCTCTTTTCCCTTCCCTTCCTTCCCCCCTCCTCCCCTTCACATGAATATCTATCACTCCATGTTGAGAGCAGTTCCCAGAATTCCTGGCGTGGCTGCGACAGTGACATAAGGAGACAGAAATATCCTGACAGCTGGGAGACGGCAGGCTGCTCCTGGACTGTGTTTAAATAATCAGGGACACACAGATACAAGTCGACTGACTCGATCATGTTCTCTCTGTAAGAGTTTCATTTTCAGGAGTTTTCTTTAAAGCTGCAGGACGATGATGATGATGATGATGATGATGCATAATTTTATCCTACAGTCACATTTATAAACAATAACAGTGGCGATAACAATCATTTACCGTCTGTTATATGACAGCTGATCTGGTTCTCTGCATAACCTCACTGTTTTCCCAAATTGCAGACATTTACGGCTGCTATTCTTTTTCTTCCTTGAGTTTGAGCAATCTTCTACTTGTAGGAGAGTATTTTTACATGTCGTTAAAGTATTTTTACTTCAGTATAAGATCTGACTACTTCCTACCCCTGCTGGATGGTGAGTATGAGCAGTAGCAGCACACATTAATTGAGAGAGCAGACTGTGGCACCACGAGCTAACCGCCGAGCGTCCCAGTGCCTGACTGAAGTCCTGGAACAAAAAACTCCCCTGTGGGCTGAAAAGCATTTTCACACAAATGGATGTCATGAGAGGGACATCAGTTAAAACACTTCAAACTGCAGAGCTTTTATTAAGTTACTGTGTGTGTGTGACATTATCTCAGAGTGAAGTCTACGGGGCAAAGAGGGGAGAGCGGTCAAGTGACTCAACAGCAACAAACTCTGCAGTGGAGATTAGACAGTGGAGGAAGAAGTACTCAGATCTTAAGTAAAAGTAGAAATACCACTGTGTAAAAATACTCTATTACAAGCAAAGGTCCTGAATAAAAATTCATTAGGTTAAAAAAAAAAAAAAAAAAAAAAGGATTAGCATCGAACTTGACTTAAAATACCAAAAGTAAAGGTACCATCATGCAGAATGGCCCATCTCAGAATAACATATATTTTATTACTGGATAATAATTATTGATGCATTAATGTGTTCATCACTTTAAAACCCCCCTTTCACTCAGTTTTATTTCCTGTTTAACATTCTGCCTTAAACAGAGAACAGAGGTGTATTTAACAGTCAGACGTAACGTCCTCACAGCAAGAAGGTTCCTGGTTCGGACCCAGGGTGGAAGGTTTGAACCTGGGGTTGGGGAAGGCACCACAAGGGTTTCCTCCAGCTTCCTCCCACAGTCCAAAGACATGCAGGTTAATTGGTGACTCTAAATTGTCCGTAGGTGTGAATGTGAGTGTGAATGGTTGTCTGTCTCTATGTGTCAGCCCTGTGATAGTCTGGTGACCTGTCCAGGGTGAACCCTGCCTCTCACCCAGTGTCAGCTGGGATAGGCTCCACCCCCTGCGACTCCCAACAGAATAAGCCGTTATGGAAAATGAATGAATGAACATACCGTTAGTCCATGACCATAGCAACCAAACTGCAGCTGCAGTAGTTTGGCAAACAGCAATATGGTTCTTACTTTAATGAATTTAATGATTATCAGAGCACAAATGAGTCAATAATTAAAACACTCGTTCCCTTCTTTACCGTCTCCTCCTGCTGCAGCTGCCAGTTATATAGTGACGCAGCGCCGGCTGCAGTCCCTCAAAGGAAGGGCAGATATGTTGCCAAAGTCCCATGTTTGAAATGGAGTTATGGAGCATTTCAGAGGTGCACTGTCCACCAGCACCGGCCACTCTCGCCTCAGCTCACAGCTCAGACACCACCCTGGGCAGCACTGTGATTCTTTTATTTATTTATTTTTTCTAACGGGATTTTTCGACTTAAAGTTGTGCGCTTCCCAGTGTCCAGTGCAACCGTTCAAAACATTCTGAAACTGCATTTGTTCTTCGGTAACATGTCTATCCATCCTGCAGTGAAGGAGAGACAGTAAAGAAGAGAGCGAATGACAGACAGTCAGTGTGTTGTGCTCTCTTTGCCGGTGGGATTTAGTTTCATTCACTGTGTTGATTGCAGCCGTCATGAAAATAAACAACACACTACAGTAAGGTGGAGAGCAACACAGAGAGATATAAATAAGGCTATCATGCTACAACTGGGGTAAAATGCAAGATAAACTGACTGGCTAGCTCACAACAATGTTTACGTGTTTATAATAGGACATCTGCACAAGCTTGGAGGATGACGTATGACTTACAGATTCTACAACAGTCATACATTATCTTCACGTTTTAGCAACAACCTTCTTCTTTTTAGGGCGGCAGTAGCTCAGTCCATAGGGACTTGGGTTGGGAACCGGAGGGTCGTCTGTTCAAGTCCCCGTCCGAACCAAAATATGGAGCGTGGATAGGTAGCTGGAGAGGTGCCAGTTCACCTCCTGGGCACTGCTGAGGTGCCCCTGAGCAAGGCACCGAACCCCCCAACCGCTCGGAGCGCCTGTCATGGGCAGCCCACTCTGACATCTCTCCACTTAGTGCATGTATAGGTCCAGTTTGTGCATGTGTGTGTTCCGACCTGTGTGTAATTGACAAACAGAGTGAAAAATTGAATTTCCCCTCGGGGACTAATAAAGTATATAAAATTAAATTAAAAAAATTAAATTAAATTTTAATTTGAGCACAAAATTGAGTAATTTGTGAAAAAATATTTGGCGAACAGTGTGGCTACTCAACATTGTCAGGACATGGCTCAGAAAAATATGAAAAATCACCAACCAAAATACACTGGAGGAGTCTTTAATGTTGCAGCTGGTAGAGATGAAGCTCATTTACTTTATCTTGTCTAAAAAGTATACTTGTGTTTTATTAGTATTATTAAGTATTATTAATATAAATCTGCAAAGCAACTAAAGGTACATTTTTCATGTTATATGACTCTAAGTTGTAGCGGACGTAAGTATTATTCATTCATTCTCCGTAACAGCTTCATCCTGTTTGGGGTCGCGGGGGGCGTGGAGCCTCTCACCCAGCTGGGCTGGGCTAGAGGCAGGGTTCACCCTGGACAGGTCACCAGACTATCACAGGGCTGACACATAGAGACAGACAACCATTCACACTCACATTCACACCTACGGACAATTTAGAGTCACTAATTAACCTGCATGTCTTTCGACTGTGGGAGGAAGCTGGAGCACCTGGAGGAAACCCACGCTGACACAGGGAGAACATGCAAACTCTGCACAGAAGAGCTCTCTCCTGGAAAATGGAAATACTTGAGTAACAAACAAGTACTTCAAAATTATACTGGTGCAAGTACCTGCATGAGTAACATACTTAGTTGCTCTCCAACACTGACGTTAGACTGTACATTTATATATTTATCCTCTTCATTAAAATCTCCTGTGCACCTTTTAGATGACATTATTAAGTTGGTGACTGAATCTGATAGATAAAATTACTGCTGCATCTGTGACATGTGAGTGAGTGTGTAACATGCACTTGTGTGTGTGTGTGTGTGTGTGTTAGAGGGCATGTACTGTGTGTGCAGCCTCTCCCTCTCTGAGCAGCACAGGACATTCTCCATGCAGCTGTTACACACCGCCTGCAGCCGGATGCCAAGAATGGCTGAGAGACTATGGGATACCAGCACACACACACACACACACACACACACACAGTAACAGTGGTTGCATCACTATAATCATGTCCAACAGTTGCTCCGTGGCAAGGTCAGGTTATAGAAAAATGCCCTGCAGGCAAACGCATTATAAATATGACAGAGGGAGGAAGAGAGAGGCACGGAGAGAAGAAAAGGAGGAGAGGATAAAAGAAAAGAGCGGCGAGGAGAGAATACAATTTCAAACAGCGGTCTGCCCGTTTGTCCGCTTCCATCTCTCTCTCTTTGTCACTGAGCCCGACGCCCCGCAGACTGCCACGCCCGCAATTAAGTCAAATAAAGCTCGGGCCCACTTCAGTCTGGATGTTACCTTTCGAAGGAAGGACCAATCAGACACTCAGCGTGCAGCTACGAGTTGTGACAGGGAGAACCCAGGTCAGATGGGCCTGAAGGAGCTCGTTAGCTAAACACAGACGATACTAAAGAACTTCATCACGAACAGAGTCACTTCCAGGGTTCAAAACAAACTGCTCAGCTGAGGCATCTGACGGCACGCTACACAGCTCCATGTGGGTATGTTGTAACCATGGCAACATACAAAGATCAGCTCAGACTGGTCTCCAGCAACAAAATAAAACTTTATTTCACAACATACAATAAAATATTAACAGAAATGCACTAAAGAAATCTTTCAGAGTGAGATAAGAGGATGGATATCAGTCTCATGTCTGTGTTGAGCACAGTACTGGAGTCAGGACATGGTTAGCCTAGCTTAGCATAAAGAGTGGAAACAGGTAGGCTTTGTCCAAAGTTTAAAAATACACCTACCAACACCTAAAAGCTCACTGATACATATGTCACATCTGGTTTGACTGATCCTGGTTTTAGAGGGAACTATATGCTGAAATTACTGAACAGCTGAGCACAGAGACTTTCAGAGTCTTGTTGCCAGGTTTAGTATAATCGAGGCCAAAACAAAAACCTGTGCTCACCAACCAGCTCTGGCTACAGCCTGCGTAGCTCCTCAGTAGAACTCGGTGGTTGAATACACCGTTTTATTTCCCCCTGAAAGTCAAGTCAACGTCATTTATACAGTACTTCAAACCAGACTGTTCAGAACTCAGCTGCCAGGCTTTTAACCAAAACCAAGAGACATGATGACATCACTCCAGTTTCAGCCTCTCCTCACCGGCTCCCAGTATGTTTTAGAATAGATTTTGTAGATTTTACTGATCACTTTTAAGGCGCTTCATGGTCTCTCTCCCAGCTGTATCTCTGACCTCTTAGTACCGTACACGTCAGGATGTACTTTTGTCTGTTCCAGAGGCTGAAAATGAGAGGGTACAGAGCATTTGCTGTCAGGGCCTCGATGCTCTGGAATGACCTGCCCAAGAAAATCAGGTCAGCCGAGTCAGTGATCTCTTTTAAGTCCCTTCTTAAAACAGACTTTCATTGGAGAGTCTTTCCTGATTTTACTTGAGTGTTAAGTTAATTTAGACTGTCTGTTATTTCTTCCGTTTTTATACACTCAAGTGTTTTATCAGTTCTTTTAAAAGTTGTCTTGTCAGTTCTAATTATTGACATGTAAAGCACTTTGTAGAGAGAAAAGAGAATTCCAGAGTTTTGGGGCAGTGATAGAGAAAGTCCTGTCCTCATAACACTTGGTCCTGGATCTAAGGAAAGACAGAAGTCTTTGGTCAGGCGATATCAGTTCTCTCACAGTGTGATACTGGGAGAGAAGCTTTATGAAGTCAGAGGTGGCGAGGCCGTTTAACATTTTTAGACAAACATCAGACTCTTAAAATTTATCATGTATTTAACAGGCAGCCAGTGTAGGGAGGCAACGATGGGGTAATATGCTCTGTCTTTTCTGACCTTGTTAAAACTCTTGCTGCCGCATTTTGGACCTGATGAAGACGAGATAAACAGGACTGACAAATACCAAAATATGATGAGTTGTAATAATCAAGGTGCGAGGAAATTAAGGTGTGGATGACTTTCTCCAGGTCAGAAGTACAGAGAGTTTGGAGACGCAGCTGCATGAAACTTTATTTTACTACTTGATTGATTTGTTTGTCAAACTTCCCTAGGCAAGAAATTTTAGCCAATCAGTAGCCAGTATTTTTTCTGGCCATGGTAAAGATTTGTGAACACCAGTGTGTGCTGTATATTGGAGAGAATATTTCTTACTGGAAAACTATGAACCAATTGGCTGAATTAAAAAACATCTCATCACAGACGATTAATTGTAATTATGGATATTATGATATTGTGTATTTCCTGCCGCAATCTTTTAGCTAGAGTTTATTTTTAACATCGTTCTGATGCATATTTTTAAAGCAATTACTGTGTATATATATATATATATATATATAAAAATTAAACACGGTGCATGTGTGTTCAAAGGGCTTTTCTTTAAATGTTTCCCTACACCTTTTGATTTAACACTTTAATAGAGAATGATTATAAAACAGGTCAGTGAGTGTTCAGTATTTCTTACAGTGAGTGTTCTTCTGCTTTGCTGTAATAACAAATATCCACCACTAGATGGAGCCATCAAACTCAGAATGAGTCCTCTGATGCTCAGACAGCATCCACCTGTTCTCTTCTTCACTAGTATACAGGTGAACTAAAATACAAAAGCTCAATACAAAATTGTAAGACAATCTTGGTGACAATATAAAGTTAATTGTAAACACTACCAATTAAATCTTGAATATGTGAACACATTAGAATCTGTTAAAAGTCTCATTCTTCTTGTCAACAACAGAATGGGACCCACAAGTTCAAGGCACACTGCTTTATTGTGGAACAACATTTACCAGTTGTGTTCAGAGGCAAAAGAAGCACTCATGTCTTTTACTTAAGTAATAGTAGCAATACTACAGTGTGCATATACTCTGTTACAACTACATGTCCTGCATTCAAACTCATACTGAAATAAAAGTGCTTGGTGTTTTTTATATTGTTTGCTTATTATACTGCTCTTTGTATTTGTACAGTTTACTTATTTTACATTCTATATATTGCTTTGTATTTCATTTATTTGTACTGATGCTTGCTGTTTGCACTCTGTCACTTTGCTGCTGTGGGACGAATAAAGGATTATCGTATCTTATCAAACTATACTTTGAAGTACCAAAAGTAAAAGCACTCATTATTCAGAAAGGTCATAGATTGAAATTACTGATGCATTAAAGGGTTAGTTCAGGATTTTTTAAGTGGGGCTGTTTAAGTTACTTGTCTATAGTCTGATATCACCTTCATTAGATGACGGTAGGGGCACCCCCAGTTTGAAATAGCAGGCATGAGTCCCACCAGGGAAGCTCAGCAGTACATTACTGTGGACAGGGGTTGATGTCAAAACGTATTTAAGCCACCTTAAAAGAGACCCACCTAGAAAAATCAGTATCAGTCTAAGTGGACGCTATATTGAGAATTTTTTCACTGCTTTACCTCACCATCAGACAGCTCTTTTCTTTAGTGCTACATTTTCTCAACCGTAAACCTTCCATATTACTGCGCCGCCATTGCCACACACACTGTATCACTGTATTGCTTCTCTCCCAGCCTGTTGAATCTCCCTCTGCAAAAGTTCTTCTGTATACTCTGGTTTATAAAAGTATCCTCTTGTCTCTACAGTTAACAGCATCTAGTTGTCATAATCCCTCATTTTTAATTGTTTTTGTCGTCTCTTCCATCAACCACTGTCAGTCTGACCCAAACAGCTGAACTGAAGAATAATACAGTGCACAGCAGCAGTGGCGGCACAGTAACACAAAAGTGTTATGGTTGAGAAAATGTAGTGCTAAAGAAAATAGCTGCCTGATGGTGAGAAAGAGCAGTGAAAAAAATCCTTCATAAAGCCTCCACTTGGACTGATATAGATTTTCTTAGCTGAGCCTCTTTTAAAGTAGTTAAAATATGTTTTGATATCACCCCCTGCAGACCATCATCTGCTAAAAATAATACACTGACTATAGATAAGCTCCTCATACAGCCCCACTTCAAATATCTCAAACTAATAACCCTATAATGTGTTCATTACTTTAACGTTGCAGCTGGTTACGGTGGAGCTTTTTTTAACTCCTTTATATACTGCTTTGTAATTTCATCTACAATAAAAGTACAACTAAAAAGTAGTAAATAGTACGATATTTATTTAAGTATTAAACAAAAATTAAATTCCACCTCTGGTTGTGTTTAGCTATTAAAAGTTTTCATCCCTCAGCGATATCTTTGAAACACTGCTAAAGATTAAAATGTCGACGTGTTTAAGTGACACTGTTCAGATGTTTGATTCACAGAAAGCTGCTCCCTGATCGGTCCTGATTGAACTGTGTGAGTGTTTCCTGCAGCTCAGATCTGACTCCAACATGAAGTGACAGAAGTGTCAGGATACACACAGAGGGAACAAAAACAGAAGGCGTCACATCTGTTTGTGTTTCTCCTTCCAGCTGCGACTGGACGAAAGCGTCTCCACTTATTTTCATCACGCTTTTGTTTGTCCTGTCGTTGTTGCTGTTGTCCTCTTTGTGGCTGCTGACGCTGCTCTGACAAGCTGCCACATCTCAAACTGATGACAGGTAGATGGTTTGATTATTGTCATGACGACACCGGCAGTAAAGAGCGGGCGATTGGATAAAGCTTCATGTCATTTAAAATGTCAATGAATCCAATTTTATTCCAGGGTTGGAAAAATGTGACTAAATGCAGCTGTCACAGTTCAGACTGAGAGTGAAGACAGCGTCACTGAAGTAAGATTAGAGATCTTTATTATAGTTTTTTAGATTTGAAAAATGGGAAATTGGTTGTCTTTTCTTCTGAATATAAAATACATGAAAATGGTGGTTTGTAAAAAATATAATTTGCAGGACTAAGAATCATTTTTACTATTGTTTTTTGTGTAACATTCATCATCATTTTTTCTGTTGTAGAAGTTTCTTTTTTATATTATGTCTCTTCTGATTCAGAGGTGTTGTCACCACCAGAGGGTGCAGCCAGGTGATTCTCCACATAACGACTAACTTGAAAATCTTGTCTTTGCTGACCTCCAGTGGTTTAACTTGTCACCCTGCAGCAGAGATGTTCAGGACTGCAGCAAATCACTGGTTTCAGCCTGATGTTGCTCTTAAAAAAGAGAAATCTGAGTGTATTTTTGTTAAATCCAGTAAAAACAAAATGGAATTAGATTCAGATTCTGGTGAGGGATAAGCAGAAGCATCAGTAGCTGATAAATGGATTAAATACACACATGACTACACACACAGTAAGGACACACGCACAGAGAGAATGACATCACTCGCACACAAAACAAAGATGTAACTGTCTCTCTCAAAAACACACACACACACACACACACACACACAAACACACACACACACACACACACACACACACACACACACACACACTCTGTTGTCATTTTAAGTCTGACATAGTCACTTCCCAGAACCAGGCTCTGGTCCAACAAATCACACCACTACAACACACACTCCATGCACACACACATAGATAATAAAGCAAAGTTATGTAATCCGAAAACAAACAGATACTGAAGCTGTCACACCGACAGTGTCTGTTTGTGTGTGGTCGTTAACTTCCTATCTCTGTGAGGACCAAATAAAGAGGTTAAAATCTGGTTCTGACTTTCTGAATGGGCTGTTTGAGGTAAATATTCAATTTAACTTTAGATTAAGGTTTAAGTAGTGGTCCCAATAATCCTATGATCCTAAAATGCATCGATGGCCCACAACTTCAAACAACTTACAGTAAGAAAAAACTAAAGTCACTACCTCTTGTATGCCTCCACAAACCAGTCAAATAGCAGTTACAGTTTATATCCATGTCTGTCCAGACAGCAACACAAAAGCATAATGCCTCCATCCACGTCTATCACTAACACGGAGTCATGAAAACATATCAGTGCTTCAATGACCAGAACAGTTGGTAGGTAACATGAAAATTATTTTAGCCATGTCTTTTACTTGGAACCAGTATGTCATAACTCTCTCACTGACACATTACAAAGCTTTTCAATCAAACTTTCAAGTCTGCACAAGGTGAATGTCTTGTGGCCGATATAAATCTGAGGTATTTTTAAAAGACAACAAAGTTTTCAAATGACCAAGAATCACACGATGTATGTGCTGACAAACAAATATTCTTGACCAAATCCAGGTTCCACGTACAAAGACGACCAAGAACTGTACTCAGAAATTAAAAGACCCTTTTTCACATTAATCTTTGTGTCTCCACTGCAGCTGATAATCAAACAGACGAGGCATATGAGACAGACAACTGATTTATAAAGTCTACACAATTTAAAACACCAAAGTCACACAATAACCCAAACAGACTGAGGCAATAGCAGACCTGCAGCTCCTGTGTTCTGCTTAGTAAAATGACTGATTTTGTCAATGGAGTCTGGTGGCTTTGAAGAGATAAAGCAGCTTAGGTTTCCTGTTAGAAAGGGCTGATGCCAAGGTAAAGCAGTGAAAATATTCTAAATATAGAGTACACTTAACTGATATTGAATATTTTAGGTAGTTAAAATATGACTGACTGCTGCCCCTGTTCACAGCCGTACATTGCTTAGCTTCTATGGCAGTACTTCTGCCTAAAGTGACACCCAGGGTTTCTCTCTGTGCGGGTGAAGCTGTAAACAAGTTGTTGCAGAATAAAATTTGTGTTGGACCATTTAGCAACATTCAGGACTGTAACTGTGCCGGCACAGAGCAGGGACTTTATGACAGAGAGAATAAATACTGGTTCCTCCAGATGGTGCACAGGTAAGGTTTCAGGTTTGTGACTTCACTTCCTAAGAAGCTTTCTGGATTCATGGAGAAAGACAGTGCAGGGAAACATGGATGGAATTTTGTGCATGGTCACGGCAGCGAGTGACTCAGCTACAGACAGGAAATAGAAAACATCCACACACACACACACACACACACACACACACACACTACTCTCTCGTCACTTTCACATCAGTGTGTTGAGCATCAGTGAGACTCCAGCTCTGAGTGTCTGGAGCTGTTACTGGATACACGACTGCTGCTGCCATGTTTTATTCACACGCAGAGGAGAAGAGAGCTAAAAACAAGAAGGAGGAGGAAGAAGGGCAAATGAGGAGAGGAGAGGAGAGGAGAGGAGAGGAGAGGAGAGGAGAGGAGAGGAGAGAAATAAAGTCAGACGAAACAAGAAAGGAAAAGAAAGACTGAACACAAAAGAGGAGAGAAAACGCAAAGAGAAAAAGAGAGAGGAAACAAGAGGAAGGAAAGGAAAGGAAAAGAAACACAAGAGGAAAGGAAACACAAGAGGAAAGGAAACACAAGAAAAAAGGAAACACCAGAGGAGAGGAGAACAAAGGCAAAGAAAGAGTTGAGGAGAGGAAAGCAAAGGAAAAGGAAAGGAGAGCAAAGAAACAAGAAAGAAAAGAGGAGAGGAAACATAAGGAGACAAAATAGAGAAAACAAGAGGAAAGTAAAGGAAAGAAAACGAAAGGAGCGGACAGGAAACAAGAGAAGAAACAGACAAAAGTAAAGAGGAGCAGAGAGGACATAAGGAGACATAGGGAGAGAATATAGGAGGAAAGGGAAGAAACAAATCAGGGACAGAAACCTGTCAAAACGAGTCCTACAGGACCTCACCAATAATAGTTTGCTTTATTTCTAGGACATCGCTCCCTCAGAGCTACAGAAAATAAAAGATGCTCAGTTTATAAGAGATTTAACTTCTTCACCACAGACGCAGTGAATCAAACATGAAGTGCTTCGACCATTAAACAGACTAATCGCAGAGTTTTTTCTTGTCTTATATAAAATCCACTGGAGATGAAGGGAAGGAGTGAAAGTTTGATGACTGCTCACTGGAAACGCTGCACGCTGAGACTTGAGTTACATAAATAAATCAACGGTCAACTGCGTGACTTGTGGAAGCCAGTCATTACATAACACCAAGGCTGTGGAGAGAGGCAGGGCATTATGGGTAATATACTGCCTGAGGTCAGACAGTTGAATCGACTGATACCCTGCTGTCTGCATGAGTTCAACACTAAGACCGTATACATGTGTGTATTTGTGTTAACAGCCGCTCTACTGACTCTGGATACACGAAGGTTACAAAAGGTTCAATTCCAACTCTACTTCAGACCATATCAAGTCATTCTAAGTCCATTTAAGGCCCAATCCCAATACCCCCCTTGTCCACTACCCCTTGGCCTTCGAAATGAAGCAATGAGGGTTAGGGGTTGAAATCTTTCCCTAGGAATTGGGACACCACTCACTACGTCACCGCGTCGGTTACGTTCACACATACGTAACTATTTTAAACAGGAAGCCGCGAGCCATCTACAGTTCCAACTGACATGTACAGGAAGCCGCGAGCCATCTAC
>NC_065519.1:2672428-2683561 GCF_006386435.1 Epinephelus moara | reverse complement strand
TTTGAGCCGGCTGCAGTTGTTGCCAGGTTAAACGGTCCGTGCGGTGAACTAACAAGGCGGAACATAATTGGCGTCACTGCAAACTCTGAATCCATCGCAGCAGTTCAGCATATTTACTTATATATAAACGGAAGTCGGAAACGGAAATTCGCCTCCTCAAACCAGAATGCCAAAAAATCGGGGGTCTGCCCCCATTGGCTGTATCGCCGTCTGCCGGAAGTCAGACTCTGAATACAGCCAATGGGTTCCGAGAATGGCTTGCTACTAACGTACCATTAGAGTAATAAGATATGTACGACAGGGGACTTCTGCTAGCTAGCTAGCTAACCAGCTAACATTACGAGGAAGCATACTTATACTAGCTGGCGTGTTATCGTAATGTGAAAAAATCCGACAATTTTGCAGAACAGGACAGATGACAGTGGTAGCCATGGCGACGTCTACCCCTTGCTGGCAAGTCAGCATCTGAAAACCCTCGCTCCGAAGGGCTAGCTTCATACCCACTACCCCTCGTTATGCCCCCTACCCCTACACGCAAAAAGGAATTGGGACACCCCTACCCCTCGCGGGAACGCGCAAATGTAGGGATAGGGCCAAGGGGTAGGGCTAAGGGGGGGTATTGGGACGGGCCCTTAGTCTTTGGATCTTAAAAAAGGTTGAGAGGCCTTTCACTGGCATCTTCTTGGGTGTTTGGAGATTCACAAAGATCAAAATTGAGACATTTTCTGTCTTTTCTCCACCTGAGCGCTGCAGTGTTACACCTACAATAACAGACACTTTAAACTTAGCTCTGTGACTGTGTCTGATGCTTTTTGGCTCTTTTGTGTATTGAGGCAACAAGCTTTACAAGCTTTTAAAGTCATTTAAGCAGGACACAGTTCAATAATCTCAACAACAAAGCATCCAGTAATTAGACAGTAAAATCCAACGATGAAGACAGCAGGGACACAGAGGACACTCAGCACTACACACTGTGAGCGCCAAGGTTTAACCTGCCTCAAGGCTATGAGCTTACTGCTAATGCTTCAATAAAATTAAACTAGATTTACCGCTTTGCAGTTCTACACCTCTGCGAACCCATCAAGTTGCAGTTTCAGTTTCCATCCTCGTTCACAAAATGGGACAGACATACCATCACAGTGACCTTTGATCATTACATTCAAATCAGTTCATGTGAGATTTCAAAACGAGACTTCTCCTTGAGTGAGACTTGTATCTTATAGCACACACAATCTAGATGCTTGCCTTGTTGGCAGTGGTTAAGGTGAAGGAGTGAAGAGCTTCTGTCAGCTGGAGTTTAAAGATAGAGGCAGCAATGCCTTTGAAAAGACCAACCAGCTATTACCGCCTGTTATTTTTCACCCATTCACTCTCACACACATACACACACTCAGAGGGGAGAAGGGAGAGATCTGACACATCACAACAGACAGATCCAGGCACATTAATACAAACGACCCAGGGTCATAACACTCACAATAACAAACCAGTCAGAGGTGATGAAAAATGTTTCATCTCTCTGCAGGGTCTTTTCCTTAATGTGGTCAGACACTTATAATAACAATCTGAGCCTGTCAGTGGCAACACTTTTAACGATCATATACTGAAAGTGCCAAATGCCCTGAACAATTACAATGAGCCTGTTTCACAGCTCTCTGCCTCAATACTCAACCTTCACTGGGCACTTAGATACAAATGTCCAGGTTTAAAGTTTCCACCCGTGGTGCAGTCTCCAGACTCACAGAGGTGTTATTTAACTAACCTCACAGTGACAGTGATTGTTGAATTAGACACTCCTTGCTGTTTACATTAAATGTGTGTAAAAAAGAGCAGTCCTGCCATCAGAAAGCATTTCACTAACAGCTGCCTGAACAACAATGAAGACAAAGTGTCCATGTTTACCTTGAGCTGCACCAGGTGGACGTCCACGTGTCTGTTGTCGCTGTCTTGTCCCACAGAGTGTGTGAGCTGCGTGACTCTGTCGCTGGTCGATCTCAGCCACGTCTCGATCTCCGGTAGGTGGAGGACGACCTTCCAGTCGGCTCCAGTGTGGAGAGGTGGAGGTTTCTTTGACCTGAAACAACACATGTGGAGCAGGAGACTAATGTAAAGATTTAAAGCTGCACTAATAAGTATTTATTAAAAATAATAGCTCAGATGACTACAAGTAATGTTAGAGGGGTCACTCATAGTGACAGACAAACAAAACATTATCAGCTGACCCTGCAGAGAGCCTCAGCCCTACTGACTGAGTTGTTTTGGTTTTACTGCCCACTTGTTCTATGTTTGGGTTCAGTCTCACAGCTCTCATCAACACAACAGCCGTTTGCATCAAACAAGCTCTAATAAACCACCAACCAGCAGACAGACACAGTCAGAGAATAACTAATGAAGAGAGTGAAACATGTAGCAGCTGCAGAGACAGAGATTTTTCTCAGGTGTTGCTGAATGATGATCATGTTGCTCTGTGTCTGCTGGATGTGTACATTTAGCTAACAATGTAAGAACATGAGCCATGACAAGTTCCTGAGGTGATCATATCTCAGGTCTGCGTCTGTCAGCTCGTGGTGGCAAAACACTTCCATCAAAGAAGCTTTCAGTGGATTTTAAAGCAGAGAAAGTAGAATTCTCACTACTTTTCAAAGCCGTTCTCTTTTATTGCCTATTTTTAGTTTTACAAGTCCAAAAAAAGCAACAACAGCTCTAGAACAAAACAAAGAAAACAGAATTTGATCTAATGTGTTCGACCAGTAATCTGCAACCTTCAAGACCTTTTCTTAAATAATTTATGTGCTTGGCTCCTCTGTGTTGTAGAGACATCCAAGTTTTGAAGATGGTTAAAATATGTAGCTGTGATATACAGTAACATATTACCTTAGCTAATGTTAGCAAAAAGCTACCTAACTAGCTCGCTAACGTATATCCACTGTTGTAATGTAAATAAGTAATAATACACGCTACAAGTTTTGTTTTTTGTTTTTTGAGTATCTGTACTTTCAACTTTAACTTCTAGCCCGCTTCATTTCCGAAATAAAATGTATACTTTTCCTTCAATAAACTTCCCCTCAGCATCTTCGGTACTTATTACAAAAGAGGGAAGGAAGCAGGAGGCACGAACAGGCAGAATAATAACAGAATGGGAGGGGAGGAAAAAATAGATTTTGTTCTTTAAATCTTTTAAGTTGTCAAATACTTTGTTTTTCTCCTAGTGTAATGTACACTCCATTTTTAAGGTGCTGTTCATGTTGAGAATAAAAAAATTTCCAATACTCAGAATTCTGGCCGCTCACTGTTTATTACCAGCATGTACTTGTACTTTTACTGTCAAAACTTAAGTACATCTAATATCATAAAATTGATATTTGATACTTAAGTACAGTAAATATCAGATACTTTAAGACTTTTACTCGAGTAATGTTCTAATAGGTGACTTTAACTTCTACCAGAGTCATTTTCAGGTGAGAAATCTGTCCTTTTACTCAAGTGTAGCTTTCAGGTACTTCATCCACCAATCTTATTAATCATCATCAACGACCCCTCATATTTACTTAAAAACACATAGCACTCAAAGGATAATTAGTCGTCATCATTACGGCTGATCTGTTACCTCTGGGAGGGGTCTCTGCCCAGGTGAGGTCCTCCCCCGGTGAGGCTGCCCCTGCTGGGGCCCGGGCCGGGCGAGGAGGCCCCGTCCTGGGACTGATGCTCCTGGTCCAGACTGAGAGGAACAGTGGAAACAGTAGCGGAGGGGGTGGGAGTGTCGGGGTCCAGAGTCGGGGTGACAGAGGTGATCATCGGAGAGAGCGGCTCAGGGGCCACAGGTGAGAGAGCTGCGATGCTCATGGTGAGAGACAGAGAGGTACAGGATTCCTACTGTGGGCGGACGAACCTCATTGGAGTAAACTGGAGAGAGACAGAGAGAGAAATATGTAGAGGTCAATGAAATACTGAGATTCAGAGAGGGAACAAAGTAGGAAAGAAAACAAAACTGTTTCACATAAAAACACAGAAATGTAAAATACAAAACATATAATTTAATCAAACAACAAAACTATACTATAAACACTACAAACACCACAACTGCCACATCAGACATTACAGAAAGTGGATGCAGTGTAAACAGTTTAATCGCTTCCTTTTACATTCAGTGTTTGACTCAGGTACACTGACTGAGACCTCAGGACCCAAACTCTCATCTAGTCCTTTGACAGACTGAGGGACACAAGAGACTGTGCGATGGCAAAAGCTGATACTCTTAAAATAAAATGTGAGTGGGGTCTGATGTGATGTTACCAGCCAGAGAAAATACTGAGTGTCGTATGTTGTACATTGGCTGCAGGTGTGGGCGGGAGAAGCACTACTACTACAACTACTGCTCTAATTTGTACTCATCATCTCTGCATCCTAAAATCTTCACAATGCAGTGTAAATTATAAATGAACTATGGTAAATGGTTATAATTAGAGCTGGGGTTCATCAGCACTTTATTGATAGTGAATGCATCACACTCTTCACTGAATCCATCTGAGTTTAGCTTTCAAACTTCAAAACTAAAGTTTAAAATTACTTAAATTCAACAAGACTAAAGCGAAGTTTGGCAACTTACAGCAGCAACATGCATTACAATTACAGTATAGGTTCATCTTAGTCTAATTATTAGGCAGTAGATCCAAAACAGAATCAAACTGTAATTAATTAACATTTAATACATGTGTAAATATGTGAAGTGTTGTTTTCTAACAATCAAAACAAAAGTACAGTCCTTTCAGTTTCATTACGTTATTATTATATATAAACGCAGCTGACCGAGTCTCATTTAAAATCTTTGAGCTATATTTCCACTTCACGTAGCGTCCTGGCCAATAGGAGGTCAGCAGGAGTGAGTGATGAGCCAATTAGAGAGCTAGATTACTGTCTGACCTTTCAGTCTATTATCTGACGTCGGACCGTGGAAATACACAAACACACGGATACATAAATCTCACTGTGACCTTCACATGCAGCAGGTGGAGAAATGAAACAGCTGCTCAGCATCACACACACACAAATAAAGAAACATGAGTCACATGAACAGAGAAACAGAAAGTAGCCTTCACAGACAAAAAGCTTGCATATAAAATAGAGTATTATAATAACATGAGCATTCTTCTGTTAAACACACGTTCAGCTATCTGCTTTGTATCCTCTAATTATGAAGCTTAGCACAATCATTTCATCAACAAAAGCATAATCAACAAAATGAATAAACAAGAGGAACAGAAGCAAACACACTCCACTGATCTTCTTTCTCCTCCTCAGAAGCTAAAGATTATTATTTCCCCTCTGTAATTTCCTGCCATCTCCACAAAGACTTCCTTCACATCTCATCCTTAATCTCTCTTTCTACCTCCACTTCAGCCATCTCTGTATATTTCACAGACACCTTCTTGTTCAAGCCACCTGATATTGGCTTTGCTCACCTCTGTGATATTTTAGTGCAGAGTGCACGATGCACAGGTGAGAAAAGCGTTGCAAACGGGAGGGAGGTTCATTCGAATCAGGAGTGCAAAGTCATTTATTGTTATCTTGGTGGACAATCAGAAGCACATCTGATTCTGACATGACGTCAGTTTGCTGCTAATCAGATGGTTTTATCAGCAAGAGAAAATAAAGTACTTCAGCAGCATTCACCAATGTACAACTTGAATATATTGAAAAAACATACATTTAAATCAACATAGCAATAGCTAGTAAAATACACTTCAGCCCAGGCTTCTGATTGATGTCAAACTTCCACAGAAACTCTACTTTTTTCTTGTCTTTGTTCGTTAATGAAGCTTCTGTTTAAGCACAATTTTTTTTGCTGGAGTTGAAACATTGCCGACCTTTGAGGACGTGTCGGTCTGTTCAGTCTGAATGCACCTTTGGAGAAGTATTGTTTCACTTTAAAGCTCACTGTGAATGAATGAGAAGTAAAGTTATGAAAGTGGGCTGGTACTACGGCTGCTCCTGAAGAACTGGCTACATGGCGTGAACATAGATGTATTGAGAGAACTGGACACAGCATTGGAGGTGGGACCTTGTTGATTCTATGAAAGTTGCGCATGAAGCCAAAAAAGCTCTCTTTCCGCAGTATGAAATTACCCAGATCCTCCGCATGCTGAGGCCCATAAAGCAAGCGCACTAGAGACTTAGGGAGCGATCACACCGAGATGAAACGTCAGAAACACGATGCCAGTAAAAACTATGATACTGCGCGTCTGACCGGCGTTCAAGCGTCTTTTTAGACAGGCGTTTTTCCGGCGTCTTTTTAGACGCGCGTTGTTAGACACTGAAAAGTTAAAATATTTTCAACTTTTTGAGCGTCAGACGCCAGTAGCTAGCGCGCATCTCTAGCGTTTCATCTCAGTGTGATCGCTCCCTTAAGGCAGCAGAGCACAGCTGAACACGACCAAGTGGCTAACTTCTGGTTTAGCCCTCTGCTAACTTGAATGGGGACAAAATTATCTTGCGGCTCCTCTAGACATTTAAAATGTTATCAGACCAAATGAATTAAATCCTGATAGTGAAACAAGTCATTTTGCAATTGTGACACTCAAAAAAATGTATCTACTGATTTACAGACCTCTCTTTACACTGTAAGTCAACAGGAAAAAGTATTTTGGGGGTCTGGCCACTGCGTATGTCATACTGGCTTCAAAGCTTGGCACCGTTCTAAGGGGACTTGGGATTAAGGTATGTGGAGGCTACGATAACTGATACTAGCATAACACAATCAAATATTGGACCTAACTGACAGATGTTATGTTGTGTTTTGGTTAAGTAGGTGCCAACTTTTGACAAAGAAGAAGAATACATGAAATAAAAAACAACAATTGACTTTGATCGTCCCAAAACTATCCATCATGACAATGTTAAGGGATCGTGATGCTAAATCAGTGGCGTACTCTTTGAACTTCCCGCAGTATTCTTAGCTGATGAAGACTGAAATGCACATCTATGTAAATCAATCAAAACTGACTAAATACTTCAGAGGACATGGATGTAGAGTGGCAGATAAATGTTAAACTACGTGTACAAAGGTGAATTTTATTGCTCAGAAACAATGCTGACTGTGAACATTTGGCATTAAGTTTATGCAACTTCTTGGAAACATTATCTCTATGTAATTAGCCTCTTGGCTCGTTATGGTGTCATTTAAACAGATAAGATGTCATAATTCACCAGAGGAGCAATAAACACAGTGATGGCATGGACGAAAAACAACGTTATGATCAATTCTGTGTTGCTGAAATTTACGCCCACTTTAGAAGATAGCTCTGTGATTATTGGTACAGATGAACATTTAAATGATCTGCATGTTATTGGTCTACAGTTCAAATGTCCTGCAATGAAACACACCCCAGCTCTATGACAGTTTATGGTTCAGTGCTTATGGCTCAGCAGTGATCGCTTACCAGAACTGCTTGAGCCAAACAAGGAAACAGTTTTGTTTTTTTCCCCTTTGAAAGGACGCCCAGACATACAAGAGCCACAAAGACAGAACAGCTACAGATGGAACAGTGGAGATACTGGGAATACTGGGATACTGCAACTCTTCAATGCATTAAAGACTTTCAGAAAACTTTCTGGAGGTCAAGCGTGACTGACTGAAAATGGCGTCTCGGTCAGAGGAGAATCTCCTCTGTCCCATCTGCTTTGAAATCTTTAAAGATCCTGTGCTCCTGTCATGCAGCCATAGTTTCTGTAAAGCCTGTTGGGAGCGGTGGTGGACAGGGAGGCCAGGTCAAGGGTGCCCAGTCTGTAAGAGAAAAAGTTTATTTTATGTTCCTCCTCGAAACTTGGCACTGAAGAACCTGTGTGAAGCTTTTTCAGTGGAGAGACATCAGAGACGTTCTGAGGTGCTCTGCAGTCTGCACTCAGAGGATCTCAAACTCTTCTGTCTGGATCACCAGCAGCCAGTGTGCGTCATCTGTCTGCATTCAAGCTTACACACCAACCACAGCTTCAGACCCATCGATGAAGCTGCTCGGGATTACAGAGCGGGACTGCAGGAGCTCCTGAAGCCTTTACAGGAGAAACTAGAGCTCTTTAAAGACATTAAAGGAAACTTTGATCGAACAGCTGAAGACACTGAAGCTCAGGCTCAAGACACAGAGAGGCAGATAAAGTCCGAGTTCTTGATGCTTCAGGAGTTTCTCCGAAAGGAAGAGCAGGCAAGACTTGTTGCAGTGAGGGAGGAAAAGAAGCAGAAGAGTCGGATGATGAAGAGGAAGACTGAGGCTGTGAGCAAAGAGATAGCAGCTCTTTCAGACACAGTCAGAGCTACAGAGGAGGTGCTGAGAGCTGAAAATCTCTCATTCCTGAAGAACTACAACACTGCAGCTGAAGTGGTCGACTGTTTCCAGTTGAAAGATCCACAGCCGGTCCAGGGAGGTCTCATAGACATGACCAAACACCTGGACAACCTGCCTTTCGCCATCTTGGACAGTATTAAGAAAATGATCACAACTTCAAAGCTTGTGGAACCAAAAACTACTCCTGACCCACTGCGGTACTGTCCGCAAAAGCTAGAGGCACGTACCTACTGGAGTGTACTGCGGGGTGAATGTGTGTCTATGGGGCCGATTAGTGCACTGCCACTGAGGAATGACACTCAAGGACTCGACCTTACAGGTCACAAACCAAATTTCCAACCACCCAAGGCTCCTTCAAAAGGGCTGGAAAAAACAGTGTACAAAATGTTCGATGATCTGTTGGGTACAGATTTATAGATTCCAAGAAAATGGATGGTGGACCTGCGGAATGGATTTGTGGAGTTTGTTAGTTGAAGCGGTGGCTGTTAGCAGCTAGCTCCACTCGCAGCCAGCGGCCGCCGGACTTCACATCTATTGATCCCCTCAGGACTCCACCCAGATCCAGACTATCTCGAGAAGGTTTGTCGGTTGATGGTGTTTGACAGGCAGGTAGGAGGCTCAGTTATCTGTGAGTGTAGCTGTGCTGTAAGTAAACAGTCTGAACTCAGATCAGTTTTCTCTGACAGAGATGAAAGTTTAGTTTGAATCACCAACTCTGTGAGAGGACACCAGTCAGAATTTACAATGAACCTGGGGACAAATCCTAGTTGTCTCACATTAGTTATTTGTTGAGAGCATAAATACAGAGATGTTGAGCTTTTCAAATGATGATCAGTAAGTGTGTGCTCGTAAATCAGCCATTTAACCTGTCAAACACTGGGACAGAGGGTACGAGCTAACTGAGCGTGAGCTGAACATGCAGCTGGACTCTCAACATCCAACGGAGAAGCCCGGATTACAACACACACACACACAGGCAGCATGACTTCATTCTCTGCTCAGGACACTATTACTCCACCATATCTTTACATAGCATATAGAGGTTTGCTGCTGTATTAATGTTCCGAATGTCATACCCACTTCCTTTACGGTTTATTTTTGTTGGACAGCGAATTTGATTTTATCTTCCACAATTCTACATTTTTTATTTTCTGAATTAATCCACACAGGGTTGAATCTCAATAAGACCATCACCTAATTAAGTCTGCTGGAGAGTTCAGTGTTGTTTTTGAGATCTGATGATGTAGATCAGATACTTAGGATTTCTTTCCGAAGGACTATTACATTCACTCTGCTCTGTTAATCAATGTTTTTAATTAGATTTTTGGATTCACATTTTAGATCTTTTTGGTGATGAGGAAACTAAGTCTTTCTGTACTGTACAATGTTTCCTGTATTATATATATATATATATATATATGTAGAAGAAGTGGACAAAATAAAAAACACCTGATAATAAAAATACCAAAGTCAATAAAGTGATTTTTAAAATTATTTGTATTATTTGACTGTAATGTTATTAACATTATCATCTTCATCATGGGGTGAAGCTTGTGTGACGAGCACAGAAGTTAAGATACTGAACTCATATACATGGTATAGGTCTTGTCTTTGAAGCATTGTAATAACTAACTAACTAACTAACTAATAACTCTAATGATCCTCTGACTTTTCCTTGCACCTTTATCACGTCAATATTTTTATGTGGTTTATAACCAAATACCTGCAGAACTAATGACTTTATGTTTCTTGCTAATGAACAAGTGTTGTAATGTTGACACACGAAAGTAAGAGGGTGAACATGGTCAGCTTTATACCTGTTGAACATAGGCATGTTAGCATTGTGAGCATGTAGACAAAGCTTTGATGTGCCTAAGAACAGCCTCACAGAGCCACTAGCATGTCCACATGGCTGTGGACATTTAGAGTGAAGTCCTTACTTTGAAGGTCTTATATTCAAACTGGTTCTCCCAAAATACAAATGCAAAAAAAATAATAATAATAAAGAGGACACATATTGACACCGTACCTCTCCATCTGCCTCGGCGTTTAAAGACATATTAATCCCATATTTTAAAACCAGATGGAATAATCCAGACTGTTGTGGAGGCAGACAATCAAACATGTGGTCGGATGATAAACTCTTTTTCTGTATCCTCTGTCTTACTGCATGAAGGAGACAAAACCTCAGTAACTACTTTGTTTTCTCACACTTCCTCTGTCTCTCCCTCCACTGTTACCCTCTCTGTGTCTGTCTCTCAGACATGGCTGACACAGCATGGCACTGCACACACACGGTCCATGTGTGTGTGTTCCCCTTCATCTCAGCTGTAGCTTTAAATCCTTTTAAGCACCACCCGACGCAGCGAACAGACAAATAAAATGTTTTATTCAAACTCTTTTCTCTGAATAAAATATGCATCCAGTTCCCAGATCAGCTCATCTGCAACTTTCAGCGTGAACTTCATACCATCATAAAAATGTAACAGGAAGACATTCCAGGGAAAAATTATATAAAAAAAGTTTCTTATTGATTTGCTAAAATAAAAGGTTAAGATAAACATCGACTGTGCAAAAAACTGCAGCTGTTAATTAACTATTTAACTAAAATAAAACAAATAAAAAGTTTTGCCATTACACAACATAAATAGAGATTAAATAGGAAAACTAGAATCATTGCTTCATGGCTGTATGACCCCACCCACCAGTCCACTCTGTGGTTGTATGACTCTGCCCACCAGTCCACCCTGTGGTTGTATGACTCCGCCCACCAGTCCACCCTGTGGTTGTATGACTC